>NC_036858.1:54043881-54255785 GCF_002910315.2 Salvelinus sp. IW2-2015
GCACAAAGGTTAGACGTACGAAAGTCAAAATGTTCTATTACAGTTTGTAGAAACATGTATGTCAAACGATGTATAGAATCAATCTTTAGGATGTTTTTATCATAAATCTTCAATAATATTCCAACCGGACAATTCCTTTGTCTTTAGAAATGCAAAGGAACGGAGCTTKCRCTCACGGCCGCACGCGTGACTAAACTAATGGCTTTCAGCCAGACCCCTGATTCAAACAGCTCTTATTCGCTCCCCCTTCACAGTAGAAGCCTGAAACAAAGTTCTAAAGACTGTTGACATCTAGTTGACCCCATAGACACAGTATATTGGTAGGCAATCACTTGAAAAACTACAAACCTCAGATTTCCCACTTCCTGGTTGGATTTTTCTCAGGTTKTCACCTGCCATATCAGTTCTGTTATACTCACAGACATCATTCAAACAGTTTTAGAAACTTCAGAGTGTTTTCTATAAAAATCGACTAATAATATGCATATCCTAGCTTCTGGGCCTGAGTAGCAGGGAGTTTAATTTGGGCATGCTTTTCATCCAAAATGCCAAATGCTGCCCCCTACCCTAGTGAAGTTAACCCATGGGCGTGGCAATCCGTCAAGGAACTGAGCCCTTCCAAAAGGGCCTGTAACAACTCCCCATGTCTCCTAATGGTGGCTCCCTGCAGGGAGACAGCTTGGCAGAGCTGGTCCAAGTCTGCTGGGTCTGTCATGGCCAGTTCGTACTATCATGACACAAGGCGAGACCCAGATGCAGACACAGAAGGCAGATGGTTGGAGTCTTACCATGTTTATTAATCCAAAAGGAAGAGAATGGKCRTGGACAGGCAAAAGGTCAAAACCAGATCAGAGTCCAGGAGGTACAGAGTGGCAGAYAGGTTCGTGGTCAGGTCAGGCAGGCGGGCACAGAGTCCAGAAACAGGCAAGGGTCAAAACCAGGAGGACTAGAAAAAGGAGAATAGCAAAAAGCAGGAGAACAGGAAAAATGCTGGTTGACTTGAAAAAACATACAAGATGAACTGGCACAGAGAGACAGGAAACACAGRGATAAATACACTGGGGAAAATCAGCGACACCTGGAGGGGGTGGAGACAATCACAAGSACAGGTGAAACAGATCAGGGYGTGACAAAATCTGACCATAATTCTATCTTCCTGATTCCTGCTTACAAGCAAAAACTAAAGCAGGATGTACCAGTGACTCACTCAATACGGAAGTGGTCAGATGACGCGGATGCTACACAGACTGGAATATGTTCCGGGATTCATCCAATGGCATTGAGGAATACATCACCTCAGTCATCGGCTTCATCAAAAAGTGCATMGATGACGTCGTCCCCACAGTGACTGTTCATACATGTCTCAACCAGAAGCCATGGATTACAGGCTACATCCGCATCGAGCTAAAGGCTAAATCTGCCGCATTCAAGGAGCGGGAGACTAATYCGGACGCTTATAAGAAATCCCGCTATGCCCTCAGACGAACCATCAAACAAGCAAAGCGTCAATACAGGCTCTGACGCTCGTCRGATGTGGCAGGGTTTGAAAACTATTCCGGAYTACAAAGGGAAACCCGGACGCGAAGTGCCCAGTAACGCAAGCCTACCAGACGAGCTAAATGCCTTTTATGCTCGCTTCGAGGMAAGCAACACTGAAGCATGCACGAGAGCACCAGCTGTTCTGTATGACTGTGTGATAACACTCTCGGTAGCCGATGTGAACAAAACCTTCAAACAGGTCGACATTCACAAAGCCGCTGGGCCAGACGGATTACCAGGATTTGTACTCAAAGCATGTGAGGACCAACTGTCAAGTGTCTTCACTGACATTTTCAACCTCTCCTTAACCGAGTCTGTAATACCTACATGTTTCAAGCAGACCACCACAGTCCCTGTGCCCAAGTAAGCGAAGGTAACCTGCCTAAATGATTACCGCCCCGTGGCACTCACGTCGGTAGCCACGAAGTGCTTTGAAAGGCTGGTCATGGCTCACACCAACAGCATCCTCCCGGACACCCTAGACCCACTCCAATTTGCGTACCACCCCAACAGATCCACAGATGACGCAATCGCAATCGCACTTCACACTGCCCTTTCACACCTGGACAAAAGGAACACCTATGTGAGAATGCTGTTCATTGACTACAGCTCAGCGTTCAACACCATAGTGCCTATGAAGCTCATCACTAAGCTAAGGACTCTGGGASTAAACACCTCCCTCTGTAACTGGATCCTGGACTTCCTGACGGGCCGCCTCCAGGTGGTAAGAGTAGGCAACAACATGTCTGCCACGCTGACCCTTAACACTGGGGCCCCTCAGGTGTGTGTACTTAGTCCCCTCCTGTATTCCCTGTTTACCCACGACTGGGTGGCCAAACACAACTCCAACACCATCATTAAGTTTGCTGATGACACAACAGTGGTAGGCCTGATCACCGACAACGATGAGACGGCATATAGGGAGGAGGTCAGAGAACTGGCAGTGTGGTTCCAGGACAACAAACTCTCCCTCAATGTGAGCAAGACAAAGGAGCTGATCATGAACTACAGGAAAAGGCGGGCCGAACAGGCCCCCATTAACATGGACGGGGCTGTAGTGGAGCGGGTCGAGAGTTTCAAGTTCCTTGGTGTCCACATCACGAACAAACTATCATGGTCCAAACATACCAAGACAGTCGTGAAGAGGGCACGACAAAACCTTTTCCCCCTCAGGAGACTGAAAAGATTTGTCATGGGTCCCAAGATCCTCAAAAGGTTCTACAGCTGCACCATCGAGAGCATCCTGACCAGTTGCATCACCGTCTGGTATGGCAGCTGCTCGGCATCTGACCGTAAGGCGCTACAGAGGGTAGTGCGAACAGCCCAGTACATCAATGGGGCCAAGCTTCCWGCCATCCAGGACCTATGTAATAGGCGGTGTCAGAGGAAAGCCCAGAAAATTSTCTGAGACTCCAGTCACCCAAGTTATAGACTGTTCTCTGCTACGGCACGGCAAGCGGTACCGGAGCGCCAAGTCTAGGACCAAAAGGCTCCTCAACAGCTTCTACCCCGAAGTCATTAGACTGCTGAACAATTCATAAAAATCGCCACCGGACAATTTACATTGACCCCCCCCCCCCCCCCTCTTGTACACTTCTGTTTTGCTACTCGCTGTTTATTTGTTACCTATGCATAGTCACTTCGCCCCCACCTACATGTACAGATTACCTCAACTAGCCTGTACCCCTGCACACTGACCCRGTACCGGTCGCCCTCTGTATATAGCYTTGTTTTTGTTATTCTTTTTGTGTTACTTTTTATTATTACTTTTTATTTTAGCCTACTTGGTAAATATTTTCTTCCTCTTSAACTGCACAGTTGGTTTAAGGGCTTGTAAGTAAGCATTGCACAGTAAAGTCTACACTTGTTGTATTCGGCGCATATGTGGCAAATAAAGTTTGATTTGAAGGGACTTTTCTTTTTGTGCARCAATCTGTCGTTTTTTATAAAAACTTAATTCTCTGTGACCTCTGTCAAATTGCACAACGTAATCCAGTTTTCCAATGGAGTATGAAGTTAGCGACTTCAAACATGCACTACCACGCGATACTTTTATAAATATCAATTTTTAATGCTTACTGTGTACCTGTGCGTGTGTAGGCACCTAGCACTATGGTTTGATTAGCTGAGATGGAGTTTGCAAACAAAATGGACACTGGATTGATGAAAATAATCATATCATYCTGACAGGTAGGCGCAGGCTACTTTGTAGCTAGTTAACRTTTAATAGAGAGGGGTTTTGGGAAAGTCTTTCCATCTGCCAGTGAACGGTTAGGCCTATCATTAGCGTCGCTATATTTTTCCTGTTCCTTAATTGTTTGAAACCTGGAAGTTTTACTTCATATTATGAGGCATGTCTCTTTTACCTTGCTTCGTAGCCTATAGTCAAAAACCTACCATAGAAACGTGGAASCAATTATTTTTTATAAAGGCATACTCATTATGCGTTCTCCTGTTCTATTGGCTTTCTTTCAACTGCATTTCATTGTATAGAAGCTAAAGGTATTATCCTAATCATATTAACAAACCATGATAGTTGTTGCATCTTTAAATCCCCCCTATTTCAAAGGGATATTTCCATCTATGTCCATGAAACCGCTTGCATGTGCTGTGCGCATTTTAGAATGGTGTGTTTCCACAATTGCATTTTTGAACATTCACGCGTAGGCCTACTGCCGTGTGTGTATATTGCTGCGCCTAAAATGTGAAGAAATAATGAAAAATAAGTGGGTATACCTGCGTACACCCTCCACTACACCACTGCCTGCATGGTTCTGGTAMCAGTTCCAACCGAATGTGAAATCTGAAACCAATTGAAGCTGGGATTTCCCTTCTACCAATGTATTCACTCTTCAGACTGTCCATCAACTCCTGGCTCTCTCCCTACTTCACAGCCACTGACAAAGCACATTCCTACAATCAAATCAAATTGTATTTGTCACATTTGTCACAATACAGTAGGTATTACCTTACCGTGAAATGCTTACTTACAAGCCCTTAACCAACAATGCAGTTCAAGAAATAGAGTTAATAAAATATATACTAAATAAACTCAAGATAAATAATCAAATCAATCAAAAAGTAACACAAGAAATGTACATAACAATAACGAGGCTACGTACTGTACATCCTTACATCGTAGCACAGCAGGAGAGAGTGGTTTCATYACTATAGCACATTCAGATACTGATTTATATCCATTAATATTTTTTMAACAAATAACTATTTCTGTTAGTCATAGATGGACAAGTTAATTAATATGAGATGAAAGGCGAGTTCCTGATGARTTCAGGAAGCCAAGCTAGAGCTCTGTGTGACGGTTGGGGTAGATGTTTTGATCAAGAGAGAACCTTAGAAATGATGCACATTTTCTCTAATACTAAACATACAAATATATACTTTACAGTTATAAGGAAGGTTAAATATTATTTTAATTTTTTTGGAATGTTATTGTACTATATTTAGAAAGCATATGTAATTTCAAGCCTTATTCATACAGTTTTGTTGAATACCAAATACATCATATAGAATATTTAATATTTTCATATTTGTACTATGTAATTGAGCTTGTGTCTTTAAATGTGACTAMTCCTCAGCAATTTATAACTATTTTTACCAAAATGGTGAGATTTTAACCTTAGAGTATGCAGCATTACTAGTTATTGCTTATGGTCTTCTCATGATGCAGTAAATAATTACTTTTGGGGATTACATAGATTATATTTTAGATTACTTCAAATTCTGGTCATTTTTACCACAAATATATATTTCAAAATTTTWAAAATGAAATGATTCTACAATCAAATGATGGCAAATCTACATTTTAGTAMTAATGTGGATTGTACTAAACCTATAGTATTTTAGTTTTATAGGATATGCAAAATAACTGTAATTTTGCWAAAACATCAGTCTGTTATGGTAAATTTATATTTCAGATAACATTATTTACATGTCTAAAGATATTTTGATAAGAATTAAGTTGATATTTTGCGATGATTGTTGCTTTTTCCAATAGTTTCTGGGGCCAAAATGTCCACGTATGTAAAATACTGTATGTTGGTAATTTGAGAGTTAATAAACATGTTGGTGTATTCCACAGAGTACAGCCTAGAGCCTTGTGAAGATSCAGGAGTGCCAGCCTACAGCCGGCGAGTTGGTTTCCAGTTTGGTGTGGGGGACTCACTCATTTTTTCCTGCTTCCCGGGTTATCGATTGGAGGGGGACCACAAGATCACCTGCCTGGGGGGAGGCCGGAGGGTCTGGAGTGGAGCCCTGCCAAGGTGTGTGGGTAGGTGGACACATGCTTTCATTTCATTTGGACAAACTGGGAATACTTGTACTTTGAAAAAACTTGTACTRTACTTTACCCATGACAGGAGAACATACAATGTAATGCAAGTGAATGAGCTAGTTTCTAATGGATTGATTGATTTACCTCAATTGCAGAAAAAAGTCAAATTGTTMATTTACAATCTCAAGAATATAACTCAGCTCGTTCCTATTATCAATTACATACTTTTTATGGGCAGAGTTTGGACACAGTTATACACATATCATATCTATTGTGCTAACAGATGATCTGGCTGTCATTTTGTCATCCCCTACAAAGAACCTTGTGCTTTCCCATAAAAAGTTCAGTAGAGAAAATTAGGCAATCACCCCACGATAACTTAACTCGGGCTCAAGCTCACACAGCTCAAGTTCTACAGGCAACATCTGCTTCTTTCTATATCTGAGGAACAACATCAGAATATTAACTACAAGGACATCCAATTCCAGCACAGCCCTGAGCCTTTGTGACCAACACACACTTAATTCAGAGAGCCGTTCATTAATTCATATTCCTCTCAAGTTTTTGTTGTGGCGATTCATCAATATGCCATTGGGTAATATTCCAACAGGTGCAACACCTGATTGGCCCATCAGTGGGTAACAGAGCAGCAGCTGCGGAAGTATTCTGGGTTCAACCTGCTGAATATTTGTGGTGAACTCTTCTCTCTGGGTTAAACTGCTCCTTTAATGCCCCTCTTCAGTTTCATGACCGCCAGATATACATTTTCTCACAGGTCTTCTAACTCTCTCTCTCTCGTTCTGTGGAATCAGCAGCTTCTAGTGTGTAGGGAAATTTGACAGTTCTCTAAAGTTAATTAAGATATTTTTCTTGCTTCAAACCCAGATTGCCATGAAATGTCTTAATATCAAATTATCTCCATTCCTCTGTCTCTCTGACTCTCTCTCTTTGGTTCATTCTCTCTCTCCTGCTCTGTCTCTYTCTTTCCTGCTCTTTCTCTCTCTGTGTCTCTGCCTAGCTGAATGTGGAGCCACTACCGTTGGGAGTGAGGGGGTTCTGCTATCACCCAATTACCCATCCAATTATGACAATAACCATGAGTGCATTTACCGCATTGAGACGGAGACAGGGAAGGGCATCCGTGTCACAGCCACTCACTTCCAGCTCCATGAGGGGGATTACCTGAAGGTGAGTCWCACACACACACTACACATCACTCATACACTACACTGGATATTTACTCTGTTGATGTTACACATAAATACTGCCCCACGCATAATCCTCTTACTGCAAGGTGCATAAATGGTTAATAAAGGGCTCAATGTGGGACTTTTTCACTGCACCATCTTCTCTTTGAATGCAGTTTGAATATGACCCAAGGTAACTTGTAGGAGACCAGAGCCAGTGACTCAGTCAGATCATGAACTATTAATGCCTTCATTWACATTACATGGTGACAGAGCTTGAGGCATATAGAGCACTGTGAGGGAAATACGTTTTTAACAATCCCTGAAGACCACTAATTATACAGATATGTTATTGAAAACAAGAGAGGATAAGTGTTCTCTTTGAGTGTAACATCATATGAGAAATCTGAAATGCCTGTGCATGTGGCTTGTACAATTAAATGTTTTTGTTAATCTTTCATCATACATTCTGTGCATCTAATAGCCAATAATTGAGGAAGTGGAAGGGGATTCAGGAAGGAATGTTTATCCTAATGGCAAAGTTCTTGATTGAAAGAATACATTKAAAGTTTTATTGGATATCTTATACCGACTATTTCCCATTATAGTGCTATCTAATGTACAGAAGTGGCACTGCTTATTGCTGTAACAAATAAAGAKTATGGGCCTCCCGAGTGGCACAATGGCATTGCAGTGCTAGCTGTGCCACTAGAGAGTCTGGGTTCAAGTCCAGGCTCTGTCGCAGCTGGCCGCGACTGGGAGACCAATGGGGCGGCGCACAATTGGCCCAGCGTCATCCGGGTTAGGGGAGGGTTTGGCCGGCAGGGATATCCTTGTCCCATCACGCACTAGCAACTCCTGTGGCAGGGCGCAGTGCACGCTGACACAGTCACCAGGTGTACGGTGTTTCCTTTGACATATTGGTGTGGCTTCCAGGATAAGTGAGCATTGTGTCCAGAAGCAGTGTGGCTTGGTTGGGTTGTGTTTCGGTGGATGCACGGCTCTTGACCTTTGCCTCTCCCGACTCCGTACGGGAGTTGCAGCAATGAGACTAGACTGTATCTACCAATTGGATATMATGAAATTGGGTAGCAAAAGGGTTCAAGGATTCTCCGACCTCCTGCATTGTTTGCCATTGTGTTTCTTGTATTATAATGATTTTGCGGAGACTGAAGGATTCCCAATAATGTTGCATTCATCTAATGTTTTAGTTCTTACATTTTGTTCTTCCAAATGAATTGTATTTTATGTTGTAAATTGATTGGTCTTGAAACTTTCTTCTGCATTGGAAAAAAAATAATATTTTTTTAAATTTTTTTACCGTTATTTTACCAGGTAAGTTGACTGAGAACACGTTCTCATTTGCAGCAACGACCTGGGGAATAGTTACAGGGGAGAGGAGGGGGATGAATGAGCCAATTGTAAACTGAAATGCTCAGTCAAACACAGGAAATATATTTTCTCCTCATTTTGGTCTTGAATTATGTAACCCAGCCTACTACTCTKCTCAGGGTTGAAACAATGTTAACTGTGTTAGAAAATTGGAAAACTGACATTGATTTATGATGACCTCTGCCATTTTTTTTATTAAACAGCACACTTCTCTGTGTAGTCTCAATATATACAGTATGTTATTTGGAAAAGGCACCCTTCTGGTTTCCCCGCATGAACATGATTCTCCCTTTGTCTTGATCACTATCCTTTGGAAGGCCCACACTTTAAATATTCTTCCTTTGTGTATGCATTCATAGTATGTATGTAGAATATGTATCTTTATTGTTTTCTTGATTGATTGAATACTAACTGCTCACTCAAACTACTCACGCTGCCACTCTGCGAATAATGTAATTGTACTGCAAGAGGCTGCATACTGTACAGTCAAGGTGTGAATTACAGAGGAGCCAGGTGGGCTTAGCTCCCCTGAATGAGACATTAGCTGCCCTAACTGCAACAAAAAAATTGGGAGGGGTTTCTAAATAATGCTAATTGAACCATTCTCCTATTTCTTTCAAATGTAGTGTTAAATATGTTTTACAGTGGTAAATATGAAAATAAAAGCTTCTAAATTWAACAAACACCCCCACCACTTTGTCATGGTTTTAACCATTTATTTCTATGTGGTGGTGCTGTCCATTTAGTAGTGTTGAATTTCAGCCTCAGCGGAGCTCCTTTACGCGTARATTTTCCTTTGTACTTCTTCATTTTCGCCATTTGTTTGCCATGCATCCTTGATAAAAATAGCCTTTATTCCAATGTATTAGATTTATCAGTTGATTTATCATTGTTTGCTTTTGTCAGTCAGCTGTTTAGAGCGCTCATTGCTTTGTTTTTCAGATGCGCACGGGTATTGGTGTTCTCCGTGGCTAGAAGTAATGGACCATTTAATTAGCTTTATCATTTTCTATAAATATTTGTTTTCTTTCCTGGATCAGCTGATGATGGTCGACAATATCACTAGACAACTAGCCTAAAGCTAGACACCAATGCGCATCCAATCCATCCAACAAGCAGGCTGGCTATCCGATAATGACAGTAGGCCTATAAGGTGACTTATAAGCCTACTGTCATTAACGTTYGGTTAGAAGCATTCGATTTTGCAATGGCATAGGCCTACGTTATTTGGGATTTGTGTGCCCATGGGAGCTGTTTTCATGGCGAAACATTTCATGGCGAAATGTTATGTAGGCATAGTTACACTTACAGGGCATTCTCCAAGATCCATGATTCGTACAAGGTTTAAGTTACATTTTCTAATTAAATTGTTAAATGCTTAATAATTACAAATAACACTGTCWWTAATGCCATTAATGTAAGAAAATACATTTTGTGATTTACAGTATCAAAACATGTTTTGATTCTACTCATGTATTATATTGAATGTAGGCTACCTGTTCTGGGTGTATTCATGTGTGTTAAATTGTCTCGGCTAAAAGAGGGTAGGCAACCGACAGTGGTGTAGGCCTAGTGGAGGGTTAACACCGTTTACTCAGATTTTCAGAAAAATGCATTGAAAGTATAGGGAGTGTTACCTTTTTTTTTAGAAAGAGACAGGATTTCAGAGTTTACTCACCTTTTTTTTACCATTACATCACTGGCTACTGGTAGGCCTATTTGATGTTCATGGTAATACACATTGTAGCCATTTGAACTTGTATGTTAGGTTGAGGTTTTTCCAGGRACAGTTTCAGACCCATTTCAGGTGTCCCGACTTTTTAGGCTACAAAAAAGGTCAATTTGGYAGCAAGACGCATCAATGAATRTAAGCCTAAGCAATGGCAATCACTGAATGTCAATAGGCACACTGTTTGGTGTTTTGTAACAAATGTCTATTTCCATTCATCAAATTGCGTGAGTATACAATACATGCAGTTTGGAATGGTTTTCTGAGTGGGTGAACATGCACAGGTAGCCTACTTTTTGAAGTGATTTGTTTGAAAATCAGATKAAAATATCATGACTGGTTGTGTTCATGCCACATTAAAAGGTAAATCATTTACATTTAAAATAAAATTGAGACCCCCCTGAATCACATGGTGTAATTCGCACTCTGTGTACAGTATGCTATTTATTAGCGTGCTATTGTGGTCCTCTGTACCCCAGTTGGTAGATTATGGATCTTGCGATGCTATGATTGTGGGTTCAATTCCCGGGACCACCCATATGTAAAACATTGAAATATGAATGACTGTAAGTMGCATTTGATTGAAGTGTATGGTAAATATAAACTGTACCAGTCAGAGTTTTTATTTACTTTGACTATTTTCTACATTGTAGAATAAAAGTGAAGACATAAAAACTATGAAATAACAATTCAAAATAAATTTGAGATTCTTCAAAGTAGGCACCCTTTACCTCGATGAGAGCTTTGCACACTCTTGGCCTTCTCTCAACTACCTTCATGAGGAATGCTTTTCCAACAGTCTTGAAGGAGTTCCCACATATGCTGAGCACTTGTTGGCTGCTTTTCCTTCACTCTGCGGTCCAACTCATCCCAAACCATCTCAATTGGTGATTGTGGAGGCCAGGTTAACTGATGCAGCACTCCATCACTCTCCTTCTTGGTCAAATAGCCCTTATACAGCCTGTAGGTGTGTTTTGTGTCATTGTCCTGTTGAAAAACAAATGATAGTCCCACTAAATGCAAACCAGATGGGATGGCGTATCACTGCAGAATGATGTGGTAGCCATGCAGGTTAAGTGTKCCTTGAATTCTAAATAAGTCACAGACAGTATCACCATCAAATTACCCCCACAACATCACACCTCTTCCTCCATGCTTCACRGTGGGAACCAMACATGCAGAGATCATCTGTTCACTTACTCTGGACTCATCAGACCAAAGGACATATTTCCCCCGGTCTAATGTCCATTGCTCGATTTTCTTGGCCCAAGCAAGTCTCTTCTTCTTATTGGTGTCCTTTAGTGTTTGGTTTCTTGGCAGCAATTYGACCACGAAGGCCTGATTCACGCAGTCTCCTCTGAAMAGTTGATGTTGAGATGTGTATGTTACTTGAACTCTGTGAAACATTTATTTGGGCTGCAATCTGAGGCTGGTAACTCTAATGAACTTGTCCTCTGCAGCAGAGAGAACTCTGGGTCTTCCTTTCTTGTGGCGGTCCTCATGAGAGCCTAGCGTTTGATGGTTTTTGCAACTGCAACTTGAATGAAATTTCTGTTCTGAAAGATTTCGTATTGACTGCCTTCATGTCTAACAGTAATGATGGACTGTCGTTTATCTTTGCTTTTGACCTGTTCTGCATAATAGGACTGGTCTTTTACCAATAGGGCTATCTTTTGTATACACCCTACTGTCACAACACAACTAATTGGTAAGCATTAAGAAGGAATAAATTCCACAAATTAACTTTTACAGGCACACCTTTAATTGAATGCATTCCAGGTGACTACCTCATGAGCTGGTTGAGAGAATGCAAGACTGTGCAAAGCTGTCATCAAGGCAAAGGGTGGCTACTTTGAAGAATCTTCAAATATACAAATATATTTTTTTTTGTTTAACTACTTTTTGGATTAATAAATGATTCCATATGTGTTTATTTCATAGTTTGATGTTTCACTATTATTCTACAATGTGGAAATAGTAAATATAAAGAAACCTCTGAATGAGTAGGTGTGTCCAAACTTTTGACTGGTACTTGTATGTTTATTATGGTAACGATTTACTTTGAGTAACATCCATAGTGCATTTATACACATCTATTAGCATTTTCATGAACTTGTTATAACAGTTCCACCTGCATTATTAAGGTTCATGAATATATCCATGATCAGTCTAAAGTAGATTCATGTCATGCTTGCAAGATTCATATTTAGGTATCTAATAAATGTATCATTACAATGGCAGCGTAGTTCATCATTATGGCTGTTCACAAAAGTGTGCTTCTCTCATACCAGTGGATAGGGAATATGCCAAAAGGCCAAACAACATTTAGAAAATATGCTGATATATATGCCTGTACTAGCCCATTTCCCCACCAGCCAGTATAGGCCTGTGACGTATGTTCTTCTCTTCTCTCTGAGGTCAATGGTGCTTGAAGATCTCCGCAGGGTTGATTCCTCTGGGTAAATCTTATGTATGCAAATCATGTAGTTGAGGTTATATCATAACGCTTCGTAATTAATTAACACCCTCTCCAAACACAGTGAGGCTAAGATTGGCATTACTGGGCTATAACGCACACATGAAGGTTAATGTGTATGAAAATGCAGTCAAAGTGAAGTCAAATCTATTTTCCCATTCATAAAGCATTTATAGCTAAGCACTTCATGGTAATTAACTGAGCAGTTTGCCATCTGATCTATAACGCCATCATTAAAGGTCTATGTATGAAGTATATGCAGTCAACATACTGTCATTTCTGTTTTCCCATTCATAAAGCATTTATAAAGCATTTATAAAAATGTCTCATTTATCAAAATGAATACGGACACAACGCAAATGTCAAAGGAAATATTACAATTTAATTTACATTTTCCAGACGTAGGACAGAAAACAATTGCTGAGGACATCGMCGAAGAATCACGCTGTTGGCATTTTTCAGTTTGAATTTTCTTGAGTAGATTTAACAAAGATTGAAATCAAAGCATTCAAATTAAATTATCCATAAATGCTTAGCTATAACTGCTTTTTGCATGGGAAAATAGATTTGACTTTACTTTGACTGCATAGAATTCATTAATAGACCCTTCATGTGTGAGTTATAGACCAGTATGACCAACTTAATTGTGATGTGGAGGAGGGCTGTTAATGAGTTACGAAAGAGTTATGACCCTCAACTACACAATTTGAGCCGTAAAAGTTACCCTGAGGAGTCAACTCTGTGGGGACCCCATACACTCTTGACCTCAGTGAGAAGAAGAAGAAGATAAGTCACGGGCCTACCCCGGCTGGTGGGGGAAATGGGGCTAGTACAGGCTATATATATATATATATGTATATATATCAGTATAATTTTCTAAATGTGGTTTAGCAGAAGCATGCTTTTGAGAAACAGCCATAATAATGATACTAAGCTCTAATTGTAATGATGCATCTATTAAGATACCTAAATATGAGCTCTTGCATAGCATGACATGAATGCCCTATGGATATACTATAAATATATTTCATTAATGAACCTTTAATAATACGATTAGGACCTGTTATAACACATTCATTAAATGCTTATGGAGATATGTAATCAATGCGTTATATATACTGTATATAGTCAAAGTAAATTGTTATCGTTATTATTTATATTATTATTATTATATTACCTTGAATATTAATAGTATTTTGAGAAACCTGTGAGTTATAGTGTTGTTCTTTCATCAACAGGTGTATGACGGAAAGGATACTTCATATCGTCTTCTTGGCAATTTCTCCAAAACAGACATGTACAATGCCATCATCAACAGTACCTCAAATCACCTCTGGATTGAGTTCAACAGCAACGGCACTGAAACCAACAAGGGATTCAGACTGACGTACAGCAGTAGGTAGACTATGTCCTAGAACAAATGTGAGACAGCCTCTATAGATATTCCCTGATTCGTGTTCAAACAGGCTTTACTGAAAAACTGGCCCCCTCAAGACTAACWAAATTTCCAATTCTAAGCTTACAGTGGTTMCTCCTTTAAAAGTTGCGAGCTTACCTTAAAGGTAATTTGTGGTTTAGTACGGTACCCTGCGTCACCACTTCATTGCTCCAGACCAGCRCAAGAGGGAGTTAGAGCACTGATTATGCTTTTGGGTCCTACTGTGTCTCTAACTGACAATGAGTGGGCGACATAAACCTAAATAGAAACTGAAAAGTGTGCAAGACTTCAGTATTACTTACTAAAACTGTTGTTACACAAAGGTTTTTATTATTTTATTTTGTTATGATTATTTTTCTCTTACTGTAGTACTGTAGGCCACTCCCGACCGGTCACTTTGTACAGTGTCTCAGTGGCGCAATGGTCTAAGACACTGCATARCAGTGCAAGCTGTGTTGCTACAGATATTGGTTCAATGGCCTTGACTGGGAGACCCATGAGATGACTGTAGGTTTTTGGTTTTTGTCCTTCTAAAAACTTAAATAAATCATTCTAAATAACAAACTGGCTTTATTTACAAATTAGTAACAATGTCTCACCCCATGTTCAAGAAAAGCCTTTTTCTCGCTCATTTTACGTTATTTGAAAACAAAATCATCTCCAAAATATTCAAGGGGCATTGCACTAATAATGGCGCTGACTAGGGAAACGTTCCCGCTGTTTTGTTCTTAGTGCCAGTCTGCACGTTCAAACTAAAACAATGTAACTAATAATGGCGCTGACTAGGGAAACGTTCCCGCTGTTCTGTTCTTAGTGCCAGTCTGCACGTTCAAACTAAATCAATGTAACTAATAATGGCATCTTTATGCTTTCATCAATAAAATAATATATAATAATAAATATAACTGAATTACAGAAATATCCTCCAATCCTCTATAATGTGCTGTTAAAAGTGGTGTAGGTCTTATTTATTTAAAGAGCATATTGAAGTTAGAAGCAAAAGCCTACATCTATTTTAGCACCGTATCGCGCTGCTCTGATACAAGTATGTGTACTGGTCTTGAATCTCCGTTTGGGTATTGGTTAGATTTGAATTAGAAAATTWGGGTGTAGAAATGTTATGCTTTTAGTGTAACYTTTATTTAACTAGGCAAGTCAGTTAASTCTAACGAGTCACAAACCCGGATCCGGGATCCCCCCCATCAAAAAAGCTGACTAGCATAGCCTAGCCTAAAGCCACAGGGATATCATATAATAAAATGTTCATGAAATCACAAGTCCAAGACACCAAATGAAAGATACACATCTTGTGAATCCAGCCATCATTTCTATGTTTTAAAATGTTTTACAGGAAGACAACAATATGTACATCTGATTAAGCTAACCACGTTAGCAAAGACACCACCTTTTTTTACTCCACCCATTTTTACTCCATTCAGATAGGCTATCACAAATTCGGACCAAATAAAGATTATAAATAGCCACTAACCAAGGGAAACAACTTCATCAGATGACAGTCTTGAAAATATTTATTTATAGATAGGTTTTGTTTTAGAAAAAATGTGCATATTTCAGTATAAATCAGAGTTTACCATTGCGCCACCAATCACAACTCTCACCAACGCGACTAGAATAACTACAGAGAGCAACGTGTATTACCTAATTACTCATCATAAAAACATTTCTCTAAAAATACCAGCTACAGCAATTGAAAGACACAAGATTCTGTGAATCCAGACAAATATTTCAGATTTCTAAGTGTTTTACAGCGCAAAACACAATATAACTCTATATAGCTTACCACAATAGCAAAAATCACAAACAGCATTGATCCAGCAAAAAACATACCGATAAGTATAAGCCACCAAAAGATATTAATTTTTCACTAACCTTCTCAGAACTTCTTCAGATGACAGTCCTATAACATTCATATTACACAATCATATATGAAGTTTGTTTCGAAAATGTGCAGTATTTAGCGGCACAAATCCGTGGTTATTACCAATGGTAATTTAGTGGCCAACTTCACAAAACTGTCGCGAACACTGTGGAGAGCACCTAATCAATCGAATAAACTATTCATAACTTGACTAAAAAATACAGGTTGGACAGCAAATGAAAGATACATTAGTTCTTAATGCAACGCTGTGTTTGATTTTAAAATTAACGTTACTACGCAATACAGCGTGCCGCTAAAGCGAGACCGCACCAAATTATGGCGAATAATAGTTTTTACATTTTTCAACGAACAACGAATTAACAGCAAAAGTACTTACTTTTTTGATGAGCTCCATCAGAATCTTGTGCAAGTGTCCTTTTCCAGAACATTGCTTCCTGGTTGGTAGATGCCGTCTTCAACTCTGAAATAGCGCAACATTAGACCATGGCGAGAGCGTGTCCAAAACTCTAAAGCGCGCAACAAAAGAAATCCAGAAAATCGCAATATAACTGTATAAACTGTATAATCGGTTTAAATAACTTCATTATGAGTCTTTTAAACAAAAACGAAATAAATCAGAGCCGGAGAATTAGAACTCTAAACCGAGAAGCTTTTGAAGAAAGCCATGCCGGTGTTCCCTGCTGCGTCAGGGCGCCTCGTCGAAAAGGTCATACTTCCGTTCCAAAGAGGTTTTATACTCCCCCAGATGGTGCCATCCGCTCCATCAAAGGTCTCACCGCGTACGACATCAGAGGTCCCGTGTGGCTCAGTTGGGTAGAGCATGGCCCTTGCACGCCAGGTTGTGGCCTTCATTCCCACGGGGGACCAGCATAATATGTATGAACTTCCCAATTAATGTAAAGTTCGCTCTGGATAAGAGCGTCAGCTAAATGAACTTAAAGGTGTAAATGAACGGGAAGGCGTATGCAGCATGTACCCATAACCTATAAGCAATTTATTAAACCTGAACCCTGGAACAGAGATTCGATATTCAGAATCTCACTTCTGACAGGAAGTTAGCTGCACGATGATTTGTTTTACTCACAGATATATAATTCAAACGGTTTTAGAAACTAGAGAGTGTTTTCTACCAATAGTAATAATAATATGCAATTGTACAGCAAGAATTGAGTAGAGGCAAGTTTAATTTGAGGACGATATTTTCACAAAGTGAAACATGACCCAGAAGTTAGACAAAAGGCTTAACTGACAAGCTAACATTAGCCAGCTAGCGTTATTGGACATGAGTACAGTATATGACATTGTCTAATTTGTGGTTTAATGTTTTAGGGACTCTTGAGAAAACCAGCAAAACCAGGCTTCTTCTTTGGGAAACAGTGGATTTAAAAGAATCTAGCTAAGCTAAAGCATTTACTGCAAATGAATGAACTATTGTGTAACTTGTCCGCGCAATGCAAGCTGAAGTAAACATAGCTAGCTACTATTTACTGCTTATTGTGTAGTGGGAGGGATAACAAAAATAACTGTATGCCTCATGGGGATGTGTAGCTAGCACAATATGTAGCCTGATCTGTAGTATTGGACCCTAAAACGTTTAGGTTCTGAAATTTAAATTCATACCCAATCTATAACCTCACCTATCATAGTTGTCGATCAACCTTCAAGCTGAATGGCATTAATGAAGCCTATGGATTGAGTAAGAAATATAATGAACTTTTGTGCCAAGGATGCAAGTCCTAATATACATGTACTGAAATATTACCACGCAATGAGATCCCCGCCATTGTAGCCTGCTACATTGAAAATATATTCACTATCATGCTGACTCTTCCTGCAAATATGGCTGTATGATGAGACTATAGGTCTATTGATGATTTGAAAGTCGTGAAAAAAGTTTGGCACTCTGTTCCTGCTTCAAAATACTGCACACGCTGGTTCTCTGCATTCAAATGATGACATTCTCTTCCCAGACTCATGGAATACATTTTTTGAGCCGTAGCATATGGTTAACCAGTCCATCCAGTTATGCCTAATAAATACAGTCACACTCAAAGGCGATTGAGTACGAGAAATGTGTTTAATTTTGGAGAAGAGGCTTGACCAATTGATATACAAAGACAGTTTTTAAATCAGTTTCGTTGTTTTCTGCTGAGTCGTTGAACCACACGACGTTCGTTGCACATAGTTGATTTTGTCCACCCACACCAGAACGCAATCACAGACACGCAGGTTGAAATTCAAAACAAACTCTGAACCAACTATATTTAATTGAGACAGGTCGAAAAGCATAAAAAATGGTATGGGCAAATTAGCTAGCTAGCTTGCTTTCAGCTAATTTTGTCCGATGGGAGATCATAACATTGGGGGTTATTATTTTACCTGAACTGCACAAGTCTTCTACCCAACAATTAGCCAAAGATAAAAGTGGTCAACCGAGTTTTGTTCTAGTACTCTCTCCTCCGTCAGGCCTTCTTCTTCTTTGGACTTATGTGAGCGGTTGGCAACCAACTTAAGTGCATACCATCTCCCAACTACTGGAGTGTTGCCCTCAGTTTTGAATCTTTCAATCACCCAAATGTGAATTTGTGCGTCAAAAAAACAATGAGGAGGGGGGAGGAAAAGGACTTGCCAGCCTCATCAAGCGCCACAAATAGAATACAAGTTCTATTTTATATAAGCCTGAGATACGCAGATAACGTGCGGCAGTGTGATGCCAATGAGGGTTGAACAAAAACGATGTACATTTATTTTGCAACGCTCGCGCACAACAACGCAAGCGGTGTAGGTCCAGCATGTTAAGTCATTGTGCATGGTTGTTTCAAAGTCTAATGATTTCCCACTCGAGTTTCAACCTGTTGCTTTCAACTTCGGTTTTTTTCAAATTACATCAATTCAAGTGAGTTTGAGTTTCTTTTTTTACATTCGAAAAGCAAGATACTGTTTTGATGACAAGATTTGATGTGATTTGGATTGCAATTTATGTAAACAAGAGTGGTATTTTAGGACAGTTTGGTACCAGGCATTGACTAAACCTGCATTGCGTTAGGAAGGTTGGGGACTACACAGTGCAGTCCAGAATGCATAGAGGAACATTTTTCGTCAACTTAGGTGGAATTTTTACTGCGGATTTGGGACTCATGACTTGCCGGTATGGTGGCAATAAGGTCACCTGCAATCAGACCTTAGATGTAGGACAATGGCCATGGATTAAGAATATGATATTTAAACATTGACACAAGCTTGCCGCCTTGTGGCCTTGTATGGTGTGCTGGCTCCCTCCGCGGCTAGCGTTGCTACCCGTCAGGCAATCTTATCATTCCATGGTGTTCTCCTCATCCATGATAGCCGGGCAATGAGGGGCCCTGCATTTGTTTTAGATCTGGAAGTTGATTGAGAAGTGTTAGTCAATTCGTAGTCATAAAATCTAAAGTTTCTCGCGGGAATGAATTATTTACAGCTGGGAGCCACCAATGAATGGAAAGACATTCATTGACACAATAGTTAGGGCTAAGGGGTATTTTATGAAACCTTTAGTCTTAATTTTTGTCCTCGATCATTTCAGGATAAGACCAAAGCCTTGACACTGAATTAGTTGCCAATACTCTAAAAATGGCTGCTCCTGCTTTAGGGTGAAATTGTGTTTCAATCAATTGCTCACAGGGTAGCAGTGGTTCCAAGGTCTTTGTCAGACGACGGCTACCACTTCCTCAGTTCACAATCATTTGCTTCTGCTTGCTGCATGTAATTGGTTTTTCTGAAATCAGAAAAAAACAATTCCACAGTGAAAAAAGCTCTCACCATACAAATGACCATGAGCGCCCTGAGAAATTATATATCTCTATTATAGGAATCACCATTGTGACAGTTGGTGTTGGATTTTCTATTTCACACCTGGCAAGTAGGCTGGAAAAATCAACTCATATATGGCCAGTAGTTACTTTCTTCCTGTCCTATTGGACGTTCTGGCCTGTTAGTTTACTCAAGACCCATTACAGACCAACGGCGTATAAAGGAGCATTGATGTAAATCCTTAAACCCCGACTCTTTACCTCAAGGCGAATGAACATAATGTTCCTTTTGGGCAAGACAGAGGATGCAGCAGAGTTAATTCAATTAATTTTGATCAGCTTAGAACCACCTTTATGGCCAAAATCGCCATTTGGAAACAAAACTGTTCTATCCACTGAGAGGTGCAAAGCCTGCATCTTTCAGACAATGACGACCATGAAAACTATAATACCTTGACGGTCACGTCTTTTAAATCCACTTCAATCAGTTGTAGATTACGGGGAGAGAAAACAGGTTTAAGATTGATTTTTGGAGCACAATAGAAGACAATTAGACATGATTGTGTGCTCATTCAGAGGGTGAACTGGGCAAAAGGTACCAAAGTCACAGCGGTTGAGTGGTCCTGGTCAAGAACTGCCAATTGCTGCGGGTCTTTCACACTTCAACAGGGTTTTCCTGTTTTGTATAAAGAATGAGCGTGGTGGACCAAAAGACATGTATAGCCAACTTGACAGAACGCTAAGGGAAGCATTGGCATCAACATTGGGCCAGCATCCCTGTGGAATGTTTTTCACACCTATGCCTAGGGTCTATCCAGACGAATTGAGGCTGTTCTGGAGGTCAAAAGGGTGCGCAACTCAATATAGGAAGGCAAACTGCTAATGTTTTGAACACTCTGTGTATATATGTCACCACTACACAGCAATAGGTGCAGTGAAACGTGTTGTTTTACAGGAATAGAAGCCGGGTGCCTTGCTTCAAGGGTACATGACAGATTTTTCACATTGTCAACTCAGATATGTGAACCAGCCAAACCTTCAGTAAGTGGCCGCCACACTCTAAAAACACTAGTCTACCTGCCGCCCTACGATATCTGACCCAATGTGGATTAAGAAACGCGAAGAGTAAGTGGTAAGCTGCGTACGAGAGAGATAAAAGAGCGAACATCCCCTCCCCATCTGACCCTAATTATATGCCTCAAGATCTACTAGCGCAAACAATTCAATTCTCACTGCTTACTGGACATTCTAGGGAAATCGTATGCAGAAGCCATGTCGACTCCCAACATAGGTATCAATCACAATGCAATAAATTAAATATAACTACCCTGGAACCACCGACACATTCAGATTTCTCACTCCTGATCTAGGAAGTAGCTGCCCAACTGAGTTCTGTTTAACTCACAGATATAATTCAAACGGTTTTAGAAACTAGAGAGTGTTTTCTATCCAATAGTAATAATAATATGCATATTGTACGAGCAAGAATTGAGTACGAGGCAGTTTAATTTGKGAACGAATTTTTACAAAGTCGAAATGGCAAGAAGTTAAGAACAMATTCTTATTTACAGGGACAGCCTACTCCTTCCTCCCTGTCGGGGAATTGAACCCCGGTCTTCCACAGGACTGGATTCTTTAGCTAAATATCCCAGTACTGTACTCCCGACCGTCACGTTGTACAGCTCCATATTTTCCGTTCCATCATAACGGAAACCCAGAGGGTTTTTCGTTTTCCTTGAAATAGAAACACCATAGTATGAATCAAATTAATCCCAAACTCTGAAAGTAATTGGAAAGGTAGATACAAATTATKTGTGACATTGTGGTTACAATAAAGAATGTAAACAAGATTTTTATTTACAGTAGTGATGGACAGCTGGTGGCATTTTGAAACACTTGTAGCCCGATTAGCAGGACAATAGACTCTTTATAGCCCTGCTACTACCCTGCAATGTATCCGATGCTTAAGTACTCTGAAGTGTTACATTTCTAAYTCAAAACAGCAGTACAGTATTTATTCACCAAAATCTTTATGCTTTCGTTAATAAAATAATAATAAAAATACTTTTTCAAAATGCTGATGTTTATTTAGTTATGGATCCATAGAATTACTATTGTAACGATTCTCCTCTTCGTCTGAGGAGGAGTAGGAAAAGTCGGACCAATGTGCAGCATGGTAAGTGTCCATAATAGATTTTTAATAAATCAACTGAACACGGAACAAAATAACAAAAACTCGAACAAACAACCGAAACAGTTCTGTATGGTGAAACACAGACACAGAAATTAACTACCCACAACCCATAGTGGGMAAACAGGCTACCTAAGTATGATTCTCAATCAGAGACAACGATCGACACCTGCCTCTGATTGAGAACCATACTAGGCCAAACACATAGAAATATAACACACAGAACAAAACATAGAATAACAACATAGAATGCCCACCCCAACYCACGCCCTGACCAAACTAAAATAAAGACATAAAAAAGGAACTAAGGTCAGAACGTGACAACTATGGGAATAAATATCACTGAATTACAGAAATGTCCTCCAATCCTCTAAATGTAATTATTTGCAGAGAAATATTGGAACAATGGTGTCTAATGAAGGTAAACAAATTGTTGCTTACTGGAAAATATTMTTTCAAACACATGGTCATGTTGTACAAAGACATTATGTCTATTAGCAGGGCTATATTTTGGCCTTTATGGGCRGCGCACAATTGGCCCAGGGTTTSTCTCCCTCTAAAAACAGAAATAAATGTTTGGCCTTTACAATTATTATTTTGGCCTTTATTCAGATTACAATCGCTCTCTTTCATTTTTTTGAAAACTAAATAACCTCCAAAATATCGTTATATATGATCAAGTTGATGACACAGTCATATAGCCGGCCACTACATAAAGCTGAGTGACTCACTCATTCATGGCTTTTGATCAAAATAAATAAGTACTAACATTCTTTCTGATAGTCTTWAATAAAGAAATGTTTTGGTTATCCTGACCTGGRCACCATGTACAGTATTATAATAGCCCATTATGGGATATTAGCAGGACAATATACCTTTACCAACACCTCTCTGTATTTTGATCATTTGTGGATGGGGGCTCCCGCAGTGCAAACAGATGCAGGTTCGATACCCGTGCCGACCGCCACCGGGAGACCCATGAGGCGGCTTTCAGTTTTAATTTAGAATCCTCCAATCCTCTATATGTAATTATTGCCGGAGAGTCACATCATATTTTATGATATACTATAGGCTTACCGTAGGCGACATGAGTCTCACAAGTGTATGCTGTTAAAAGTGGTGTAGGTCTTATTTATTTAAAGAGCATATTGAAGTTAGAAGCAATAGGATTTGAAGCTAAAGCCTACAACTATTTTAGCACCGTTTTGCACTGCTCTGAGATAAGCATGGGACTGGTCTTAATAAATCAATGAGATTTTAAATTTCACTTAATCTCCATTTGGGTATTGGTTAGAGAATAGTCAGTTAAGAACAAATTCTTATTTACAAGGACAGCCTACTCCTTCCTCCCCATTGGGGAATTGATCCCCGGTTTCCTGCGTGCCCTGCCCGCACGRCACGGGGATTCTTTAGCTAAATAGCCCAGTACTGTACTGCCAACCGTCACGTTGTACAGCGCCATATATTCCGTTCCATCCTAATGGAAACCCAGAGGGTTTTTCATTTTTTTCTTGGAATAGAAACACCATAATATTAATCAAATTAATTAACCAAGTACCAGTCAAAAGTTTGGTTAAAATCATTCCAGGATTTTTCTTTATTTTTACTATTTTCTACATTGTAGAATAATAGTGAAGACATCACAACTATGAAATAACACATATGGAATCAGTTAAGAACAAATTCTTATTTACAAGGACAGCCTACTCCTTCCTCCCCATCAGGGAATTGAACCCCTGTCACCGGCGTGGCCACATTCTCTAGTGCAGCCATTATTGAAGGTACTTGAGGTCACCGAGAAAGTCTGGACATGGCCTGCTCTCCCTTATGTAAGTTAGGTTTCTTCAGAAATAAATCATTCTAAATAACAAACTGGCTTTATTTACAAATTAGTGAGAATGTCTCACCCCATGTTCAAGAATTGCCTTTTTCTCGCTCACTCTATGTTAAATGAAAACGAAATCTCCAAAATATTGTTACTTTTTAAAGCGATTATTATTATTGTTATTATTATTAATTCATTTAGAATGATATAAAAAAAACTTTGATATTATAAGACATTCTCACAGATTCTAATGGAAAATGCCCCTTAGATATTAATTTAGAATCTTCCAATCCTCTAAATGTAATTATTGGCGGAGAGTCACGTCATTGAAAAAAATATATTTTTATATACTGTAGGCCTACCAAAGGCAAAATTAGTATTGGTTACACTACAATTAGGGTGTGGAAATGTTATTCCCTTTAGATATTAATTTAGATTCCTCCAATCCTCTTATGCTGTAGCCTACTCCCAACCGTCACGTTGTACAGCGCAATATTTTCCATTGCATCCTAACGGAAACCCTGAGGGTTTTGTTTTTTGTTTTTCTTGGAATTGAAACACCATAATATTAATCTAATTAATTAAACCAAATTTCTTAAAATCAATGTACTATGTTATTACAAAAAAGGTTTTACATTTTCTACTAATGCCAATAGGTGTGGTGCAGTATGACGCAACTTTTAAAGGAGGAACCACCAACAACAAAAAGGCCTCGTATTGTATGTTTAGTCCTTGTTTACTTGCCCTATATGAACAGTATTATCTTTCACATTAGTTGAACGTGGTCTGATGGACAACCTCTACAGGTAGAGGCACAAATGTATCTTGTTTCAAGAATGTATATTTTTTGTAAGTAAGTACAATATTGTGAATTTCTCATGAGAGAGTCTAGTTTAAGATGGTAAACAAAAGAAATCTATAATGCCAGTGAGCGTTGCAGTTGTGCTTTGAGACAGATATATCTRCTCCCATTCATTCTACAATAACCTTGAACTACAATATTGCATGCTCAAGGCTGATGTATGAAAAGCATCACTAATATAAAGTCAAACTAGAATGCTTGAAGCAGCTTGCTTTATTTCACCAGACAGATGTCTTTTTTATTGTTCAACCTTTGTCATTAATGAAAATAAATGAATGTTTGTTATGTTTGAATGAGTAACAGTCTCAAATCTGTCTTTGTAGGTTTTGACCTCGTCAAGTGTGAAGARCCAGGAACTCCGAATTACGGATACAAGATTCAAGATGATGGCCATTTTGCAAACACATTTGTGTTGTACAGTTGTAACCCTGGCTATACTCTCCATGGAAGCAGCACTCTGACATGCCTAAGTGGAGACCGTAGGGTTTGGGACAAACCTTTACCTTCCTGTCTAGGTGAGTGAGTCACAGCTGAAAAGAAACAAATCTAATCATCAAGGATACAATTCCTTATTATGGTGAAACACTTACCATTCCTAAGTAACATTTTGTTTACATTTTAATTACCATGGTAATGGTCAAGTTCAAGATGCCCATACCAAAGGATTCATTTTCATCTGATGCGTTTGAAAATATTATACCGTTTTACCAGTCAACATGGAATTTGTTGTGTTGTCTGCATTCTGTCCCACTGTTATTAATATTGTACTGATTCCATTATATGACCAGCTTTGCCAGTTACGCTCTCTCAGGCTAACTCCGAGTCAAACCCCGGGCTAACATGCTGTCATTTATAGTATACTGAAATAGTTACGCTAGTTAACAGCTATGAACATKTATCCCCTAATGCTGGCTATATTATTGCCCCTAAAGCTATACAAACTGTGTGTGTCTCCCTCTTAATTGAAGTATGGACAGTCTGAGCTTTCTGTACTGGAGAGAACTGATACATTACAGTGTCATTCTTCAGCCTCATTCCTTAATTAGCCCAGCTCGTTTCAGACAAATTTCCATACAGCCGAAAAGTAGCATGGAAAATGGATGACATTGCCTTAGGCTGCCATTGTATTTTTTATTTCCTTTGAACGATGCGAMATAATAGGGATATCCTCTCCTCTTTTCCAGTGTCGTCAGCAGTCACTAAAATAATACACATGTATTTTGAGACGCTTGAGAACATATTTGATTATTTCAAGTGCATGTAATGATGTGATGTATTATGTAATGTTTATAAATTCAGCTGGTTGATGCCAGAGAGAAGGCTAATTTAATCGGATTTCTATTTTTGATGATATGAGACATTTTGGTTTCCTTATCTAGCTGAATGCGGAGGCCACATCGCAGGTGCAATATCTGGACGGATACTCTCCCCGGGTTACCCTGCACCCTATGACAATAACCTCCACTGTACCTGGTCTATCGAAGCGGACACAGGCAAAACCATCAGGTACAGTATCTCACAATAGGGACACACCCCCTTGGAATAGGCAATTAGATACACAATAGCCCAATTTTTCTTGACTCCATTTAAATTTGAAATGAAATCAGTGAGTTTATAGCGAGGCGTGTCTAGTATAGCGGAGCAWTTGTTCTGCTGCACTTTTGGAAAATAAGCTGTGATTAAATGTGCCATTGCTGATTGCATTTCACCCCACTGCTAGCCTTCCTACCATTAGCATCTATTCCTTCAAGTCCATTACTGGCTTCTTAAAAACAAAACAATAACCCCCAAGATAAACCAATTATGCACACTTGAAATGCCATAGAAATCAGATATGCCAATTCAGTTCAASCAATTTACAGATGAAGGAGGAGGAGAGATACAATTGACATCACTGGCTATTAGACTTTATTAAGGAAATCTTCTCAAACCCGACCTCTTTAAAGAGTATCTTAATTAAATCTCATGACACTTGTCTTTTCCTACTAGCACTGACTTTGCTGATAACTACTTTGTTAAGGGAAAATGTAATTACTACGATAGTGATATGTTGTTGTCTCACCTTTATGAATGCACTAATTAAAGTCGCTCTGGATAGGACCGCCTGCTAACTGAATAAAATGTAAAAATGTAAAAATCAAAGGAACTCATCCTCTCCCTAATTATTGCTGAACATAACTGAAACATTCCTTAAATGGTTTGGTGAGCAAGACTGATCTAATATAGATGTTTCATTGGTCTGAGACATTACTTGAGAACTGGTTCTATAGAATTCCAATGATATTTTCTTATTACAAGTCAGTAGCAACCCTTGGTCAGTTGATTTATAGAGTATTGTTGAGTGTGTAGGTGTTTGTCACAGATGTAAACCAATGGTAAGACCAGACTTCAGTATGAAAGGTTCTAATTCTTAAGGAGGTGCATAGTGTGTAATCAATATCGCCCTCCCTTTCTCTATTTAGCCTCCACTTCATAGTGTTTGACACGGAAGTGGCTCATGACATCCTGAAGGTGTGGGACGGTCCAACAGAGGGGGGTTTCCTCCTGAAGGAATGGAGTGGGTCAGCTCTGCCCGAAGACACCCACAGCACCTTCAACATCCTAACGCTCCAGCTTGACAGTGATTACTTCATCAGCAAGTCAGGCTTCTCCATTCAGTTCTCAAGTAAGTAGTACCTGTCACAATGGACCAGAGGAATTCGGACATGACATTCTATTCAGTAGCTTTTCAGACAAAGGCTACAGTATGTTTCTTGAGATTTCCCTCTCTTTATCCTACTCTGGGCCATGTATAAAACACTGTTATGACAAATCCTTTTGACAAATAAGTATTTCATACAAATATATGTAAATTCAATTGAGCATAGCATTTGTA
Organism: Salvelinus sp. IW2-2015; assembly: GCF_002910315.2. NCBI lineage: Eukaryota > Metazoa > Chordata > Actinopteri > Salmoniformes > Salmonidae > Salvelinus > Salvelinus sp. IW2-2015. The sequence continues at coordinate 54,071,375 of NC_036858.1, forward strand.
TATAAATGGCAAATATTTTCTGGAAATATGATTTAAAAGACAATTAGTCTCCACAAATCAGTTTGCTGCCAGTCCAATGATTTCAACACATGAAATTATGCTTATATCTTTATCAGCCGTTGGCTGAAAGAAATGAGAGTTGTATGATTTAAAACCGTCCTGTCAAAATGTTTATAAGGGATTCATTTGTGTGATTTCAGCTACTACTGCCATGACCTGTAATGACCCTGGGACACCCCAGAACGGGACGCGTTACGGGGATAGTCGGGAGCCCGGGGACACCATCACCTTCCAGTGTGACCCAGGTTACCAGGTCCAGGGCCTGGACAAGATCACCTGTGTACAGCTCAACAACAGGTTCTACTGGCAACCAGACCCTCCAACCTGTATAGGTATGTTGCTTTGACTTCCACAGTAATGGAGAAAGGACTTCACTGTTATTTCTCTTCTTGGCTTGATGTCCGCAAAGGGTTTGTACAATAGGTAGATGTTCCTTCCCTTTAGGATAATTCTGCTGCAAGAAGGTAATTTGGGATGTGTATGCAAGGCCGCTGCGTTGTTTTCATTGAAGGATTTGTGGTATCTGAAAATCCATGTAAACAGTGTTTTATGAACCACCACTCATTTGTGTCTGCTTAATTACTTTATGTTGAATGAGTGACATGTTTATTATTAGAATGAATGAACTGTAACATTAGGAATGTAAACCATGTCTCAGTAGAGTGTGAATCCCCCTGTGAAAAATGATTAATCAGTAACTGAAATGTAATTGGCATTTTCAGCCATTGTCAACCAATCCTCTTGTCAGACAGTGTGCTTTGTCACTTCTAGTCTTTTGGTATGTTTACCACACCACTAATAATTGTTTGATGGAAGGCCATTTATAGCAAGAATCATTTGTAATGGTGGAAGATTACTAAGATTAGAAACATGTTGCTCTTACAAACCCTTCCAATCAAGTACATGATTGACAGGATTGAAACTAAAATGGAGTCTTATTTTGCTTAGCTCACGCTTGAATTGACATTCAAACAAGTCTCACACAACGGTAAAATTAAAGAAGCAAAGATGTGAATAACTTTTCTGAATGACAGTGGCAGGGAGGAATTCCATCGCTACTGTTTGTCACTGAACGTCTGTGCATGGTGGCCTGTTTTGTCACTTCAATCAACATAAACAGTTAATGTGATGGAGACAAGTCGTATTAAAACCTGTGTGTTGCCCTCACTCTCCTTGATGTGATAGCTACCTGCGGCGGCAATGTGACAGGCCCTGCTGGGGTGATTCTATCACCCAACTATCCACAGCCGTACCCACCAGGAAAGGAATGTGACTGGAGAATTAAAGTCAACCCTGACTTTGTTATAGCTCTAATTTTCAAAAGGTATGTCGCTCATGCTACGCTGTGAGCTACCCACGGTAATAAGGACCAAAGTCAAAGAACAGATGGAAAGAGCGAATCCACTCTGTCTTTGTCAGTTTGGCAATTACCGTAAACAAACATCAAACACATCTGTGTTTGAGGTGAAATAGTTTGCCTTTGTTCAAATATTATCCAAATCGATGTGTGTTACTGTATTACGCCATATACCTAGATGATACCTATAGATGGAATAGCTTTGATAAAATGGACTATAGTTCCTCGAATTACAAAGCACCACAACCCACAGGAATTACATAGGCTCAAATGAGAAAAATGCCAAAGAACTCTTATCAGTTGATCTCAGATTCATCAGAACATTACTTGCTCACCATCCCTCTAATGGCAGTTACAGACAGTACAAACAGGCCCCCACATGCCTGCTTCACAATGTAGGGCCAAGGCGAGCTGAACTGGCCTGGCCTGGCCTTGCCATAGTTGCTGGGAAGAACAATGTGAATGGAAAAATCCGAGCCAACAGAGTATGGTTCTGGTTGGCACTACGGTGTAATTCAGGCTCAGGTTGATGTGATTTGGGATGAATCTTGTCCTGGATTTTCACTAGATGAGCCAGTGGCAAAGTCAAAATTGGCTATATATCATAAAAAGTTATGAAAACAAAAATATACGTAGGGCTAGGCATAAGGTTAGCAGTGTGGTTAATGTTAGGGTTAGGTTTACAATCAGATTTTATGACTTGGTGGCCAACTAGTGAAACACTTGCAGAGCTGCCTCCAGTACATAAATCATCCCAATATATGCCAACCTGCGAATCAGGCATCAGTCTTTAATAAACATTGTTTTCTATTGCATACTTCCAGTTTCAACATGGAGCCCAGCTATGACTTCCTGCACATCTATGAGGGGGATAACTCCAACGGCCCATTGATCAGCAGCCTGCAGGGAAATCAGGCCCCGGAGCGCATCGAGAGCAGTGGCAACAGCCTCTTCCTCGCTTTCAGGAGTGACGCTTCCCTCGGGATGTCTGGCTTTGCCATTGAATTCAAAGGCAAGTTGTCAACATGTTAGTCTCACAGGAAGTGACCCTAGGTTTCTATGAAAGTGTATAGCATTGGCCATATCGTAAGGTTGATGTCTCTATAAAAAATGCTTTCAACAGATATAGATTTCTAAGATGAAAGATTTCCAGGAAGTGGAGAATACATTCTATAGACAACATGTTTTTATAAGCCTTATTGCATGTTGTTCTCCCTGTCAGCTAGATGTCCTTATTTTGTCTGTTGTCTACACACAGCTATGCAGTATCTGAAAAACAGTATGTATTCCAACCTACTTCTTTTTATGAAATGCTTTTTGATTAAAGGCATTGATGATAGAACTACTGTAGATCAACTGGATAATTGGTTTGATTTGTTACAGAAAATCAATGAAAGTCACAAAACACATGAACACAGATGTGTATAGTATTTTGCCACTTCAACGTCTCGTTCTTCCTGGAAGATTTTTTCAAACCAATCAATGGCATAATTTGTCGTTTTGTTTTGTTGGTCCTGTATTTAACTGTGCTTTTGTCAATAAAAACAGTTAATTGCCTTTCATTGGAACTCAGTGAGATTTTCCATCTCCCAAGGCTGAAAGCACTCAAATGTTTCTTCTCTCTCTAATTGAAAATATAATCTACGCTCTTTTTTTCTGTAAATCAATCTCCTATATTCATATTTTTCTCCCATCCATGCACCATTAACTAAGGTAATTTAAATGTTGAGAAGGTTAAAATAATGCCATTTCTGTTTTCATACTTATTACTGTAATAAACTTAATATATTTGTTGATGTTTTCTACTACTTTATTTCTAATTGTATTCATAAATCCATATCAAAATGTAGCTTTAGGTTGAGGGCATTGGCATGTATACTTTGGCCTTGTGTGTTGAGAAACATTTTCCCTCTCTGGGTATTGGAATGCGGATGAAATTGTGATGCACTATAGCAATTTCAGTGATAAAATCTCCCACCTCTACCCTCCAACATTCACTGCTTCTTAAAGCACAAGGCAGCAGAGAGAAGTGGGTTGTTAGCTGTCATCTTGTTTGGCAGTGTATACAAGCACCACCTCCAGAGCTTTTTCCAACTGTCCTTCTTTGAGTGTCTGTTGCCAGAAGGACACTGGTTGGCTGCCTCTACAGACCCACATGCTTACCTTGCATTTCCCTCTGTGCTGGTCTTTTCTATTGAGGATGCCTTGGAGCAACTCTACTGTACCTGCTCTTTTTTACTCTCAAACTCCATGTGTTCTGCCTCCTACATTAAGGTTCACCGCAGAGCCACAGCAGAAGTCTAGGCGATAAACTAGGGGATCAAAATATCAGTAGCAGCTTCTGGGTTCAGTGTTCAGTGTTTGAATGCATCAAATATCTCAGGATGCATACCCTACCTGTTCATGATATCTGGGCTTTTCAACTGCTGAGTTTCTTTTGCATTTATGGATAAATTACAATGCTTTAGCAAAATAAAAATGGTTTTACATTTTCCTCCTTGGTGTTGTATTGAAATCAATTCTCTCTGCTCAAGACCTGTTGTCCTGCACAGTACTTTATCTTGAGCTTGTATATGTTTTCTATTCCACAGAGAAACCCAGGGAGGCATGTTTTGACCCTGGTAATATCATGAAYGGCAGTCGTGTGGGGATGGACTACAAACTGGGCTCCACAGTGACCTATCAATGTAACTCGGGATATACTGCTGTTGGACAAGCCACAATCACATGTGTTATCGGTTTGGATGGAAAACCTATATGGAACAAGGCCCTACCAACGTGTAAAGGTACGATATTTTCGGTTTTGGTTTGTCTACAGTTCTAAAAACTGATTTGCAACAGCTTATCAAAGAGAGAGTACCTTTTGTTGTTGTTGTTCTCACTTCAAGTCTAATTGGTTGGTCTTGGTACCATCATCTTCACTATCAATCAAGGCTAATATCAAGCCAATTTTCACTGGCTTTACCAAATGGTTTTGAGGACCCCTTTTTTTCTTTGCAAAAGAGGGGAGTATGGGTTTTTCAAAGACCAAGGCTGAACTTTCTGTCATTTATTGACAGTCGTGAGAGCTTGGGCGGTGACAACTGCCACTCATATGTCCTCTCTCACACTCCCTCTCTTTTTCATCCCCCTCTCTTTCCCTCTTTCTCTCTCTCTCCTTTATGTCCCTGCGTCTCTGAGGAGACACAAAAACCCAGACAGGTGGCCTTGTAGTTGCTGCCACTCACCGTCTCTATGTCTCCACCCTGCCACTTCACACACCGAGCCTCTACCTTATAGCAGCATGGCCACTTGAGACATGACTTGGATATGGGAGACACACACCAACGTTTTATGGTTGACATGATAAACATGGAATGATGTTGTTTTCAATAAAAATGGTTAGATGTATGCATAAAGCTACTTGTTTTCATATACAGTATAAGCTATTTTCATGGAAACATACAGAATCTAGCTTTAGCTACCTTCTACTTTTTAAACCAAATTTAACCTGTTTTCATTTTTCAAGTGTCAGATCAAGAGGGGAGTGTGAGACGCATGAGAGGAAATCCACCTGAGCTCCTTCTTTTGAGAGATTTGGGGCTTTTGTTAATGTGATTAAATGTAATTAAGAAGTTACTCTGGAGTTCACATAAACAATAGAGGGTGTTTTGTGTACCAAGACACAGCTGAAGCAAAGCAAACAGCACATACTCTCTTGACCATACTGGGTTGAACACTGAAAAAACAAGTTMGTTTCAAAGGATATATTTTGTTTACAACAACAACAACAGGAGACTGGAGAACAAACCAGCAGAGCTACTAAAAACGAAGCCATGGATCTATAATGGTTTTACATTGCTAACACTCCTGACCCCTGTTTGTAAGTCAGTCTAAGGGGATTTGWGCTTTTAAACAGCATGTGTTGATTAGTTGACCCTTTTTGATTGAGCCAAAATGCCTTGCCCTTTGAGAGAGAGAGCYCTCAATCCTTCACTCCCAGATCATTTATTTGCATACACTGATGGTACATTTGGCCCGTTACCTTTTCCATTTTTATTCTTTCCTTTATTTATTTATATTCATTTTGGTGACGAGCTAGAGCATTCATACCATGAGCTGTATTCCCTTGATGAACATTGTGCATTATGGATGTGGCTTAAACATTCAATATTTAATTCTTAATGGAATTCTTAAATTACATTGCGTAATTAGAGTTTAGGCTTGGTCATGGACATAGCGGCACAGTTTGGTTGACCTTGTGGTACAGCTAAGGACCTCAGGATCACTATCTGCTTATCCATTATATCATTAAATTGAACCTGACTTTCAACCTGACTTGAACCTGACTTGTCTAGTCCTGGGTTTTGTCTCATTGAACCTTTCATAAGTGGAAATGGGAAAGTGTCTTTCTGCTAAGAGCTTATTGAAATATAATTTGTCATTATCAAGAATGTTAAACAGTGACAATGTGGTACCATAACATTGATTTATGGATGTCTGAGCACATGCTGTTTAATCCCTGAACTCCATAAAGGAAAAGTGTGTGGATTGTAAGGGTGAGACATGATGTTGTTAGTGATTCACAAGGCCTCTCAACAATGGCACAATGGCCTCTGTTGATCGATTCCCTGGGCTTGAAAGAGAGCGTAGGTAATGAGCTAAATGGGTTGTTCTGGCCTTTTCAACAGTTGTATATAGCCTACCGCCAATAGCCAACAGAATGTGCAGGCAAAATTTGATCTGTGAAAGGAATACCACTTTACTGTGTTTTTTTAATGAAAAGCACACAGCAGGCACAATTGGAAATCACTCTGAAAACCAAAGGGATGTGAAGCAAATGTTGCTGTTTCATGGGCCATTTGCTTATATGGTCTGTCAGTTATGTGTATTTCTAATCCTGATTTTTTTTTGTTATGTCACCTTCGAAGAGGATTGTGGGTGTGTATACGCTACACTAAAGTAATGTTATGAAGAACAAGTTTTAAATCCATGAAAGGAAGGGAAATTCTTTTTTTTTAAGTCGTTCGAGTCATTCCTTCAAGGTCATGGATTTTGGCTAGATGAAACAACATTTTGTGAAAGGACATTGTAATCTGCTAGCTAATAGTTTGATGTCTGGGAAACATACATCAGTAGCCTAGCCTATTTCAACATGCTTAAACATAAGCATATTTCCAAGCAAACACATAATGACCGCTTAAGTAAAAGCATTTGTGGTTGAATTGAGCTTATTTTTCCAGATGATAAAAAGGTGAACAAAGCTAYTTGCTGGTTGTGTTCATAAATTAACAAAAGAAAGAGCCATTTCTAAAGGCTGTGGCTGTGCCTGCAAGCCAGAGCCCCTTGAGTGGCAGTGAAACGCCACGTGGGTTATATGCARATCAGTCAAAGTGAGACAGGGAGTACTCACTGTGAATGTTAAACTCTGCCCTCCTGACATTCTGCTGCCAGTTGAGAGAAATGATTACTAATGTCCCCAGTATCACCCGGCTAATGAAAGGAATCGTTATGTATTCAATAAGGACTGTGGGGGAAGGGGGTGGGAATATTTGTCCGTGAAAACCGTCCCGTACCCAATTAATCCCCACTTTTAGCAGCCATAGGTGTTTAAGTGGTACATTTTGAGCATTCARTATGGAAGAAAAGCAAACACTTGCAATGTATCTGTCATGTATTGTTGTTGCTTCAGGGTGATGGTGGGTATCTAGGGCCAGCTTTACTGAATGTTTACACAAGTGCGAAGTTTACAACTGTTATGTTCAAAAAGGAAAAGTAATGTAAAAACAAAACCCAAACCATGATACTGTCTTTATTTAACACCAATAACCCTTATTTCCAACTTTATTTAGCTACTTCATGTTCAGCCTTTTATGTTTTAATCTCCTCGGAAAATAGCAGGCGCAAACTGTTCACCCATGAAAAACTTGCAGTATATCTGCCCCTTTAGTTTTGGTCTCGACAAGCTGAGGACCAAGTTGTTGCCATTTGAAATGTTTCACTGGGCTGTGATTTTCGGCTGCTTTTTAGAATACTGATGTACTCTGAGGCACTTTTTGGGGCCTTTAGACAAAACTAATTAGAAAAGGGGTGAGATCCCTTTAAATAATAAAGAATTTYCCCCCCTCTCTCTCAGCTTCTCATCCAAACAGGTCTTCTATTTGTTTCCATAGTAACTAAAAGACTTTCTCAGTGCTCTTGAATGAGGWATCCTCCATGGCTGTAAATAGAAGGGGTGTGTAATGTGGTTAAAGCACAGTAGTATAGCGCCCCTCAGAGGCAGGAAGCAAAATAACTGCATWCACTAGAGCAGTGGTTGACAAACTTTTTATAGTCCTGTACCCCTTCAAACATTCAACCKCCAGCTGTGTACCYCCTCTAGGACCAGGGTCAGCGCACTCTCAAATGTTGTTTTTTGCTATCATTGTAAGCCTGCCASACACACACTATACGATACATTTATTAAACATAAGAATGAGTGTGAGTTTTTGTCACAACCCGGCTCGTGGGAAGTGACAAAGAGCTCTTATAGGACTAGGGCACAAATAATAATATTATAATAATCAATAATTTTGCTCTTTATTTAGCATCTTACATATAAAACCTTATTTGTTCATCGAAAATTGTGAACAACTCACCACAGGTTAATGAGAAGGGTGTGCTGAAAGGATGCACATAACTCTGCAATGTTGGGTTGTATTGGAGAGTCTGTCTTAAATCATTTTCCACACACAGTCTGTGCCTGTATTTAGTGCTAGTGAGGGCCTCATGCTAGTGAGGGCCGAGAATCCACTCTCACATAGGTACGTGCTTACAAAGGGCATCAGTGTCTTAACAGCGTGATATGCCAAGGCAAGAAACTCTGAGTGCAGCCCTATACAGAAATCTGGCAGTGGCTTCTGATTAAATTCAATTTTCACAGAACCTCTTGTTGCAATTTCGATGAGGCTCTCTTGTTCAGATATCGGTAAGTGGACTGGAGGCAGGGCATGAAAGGGATGACGAATCCAGTTGTTTGTGTTGTCCGTTTCGGGAAAGTACCTGCGTAATTGCACACCCAGCTCACTCAGGTGCTTCGCTATATCACATTTGACATTGTCTGTAAGCTTGAGTTCATTTGCACACAAAAAATCATACAATRATGGAAAGACCTGTGTGTTGTCCTTGTAAATGCAGACAGAAAAGAGATCCAACTTCTTAATAAATTTTGTCCYGCACATTGAATATATTTCGGAGAGTCCCTATAATCCTAGATTCAGATCATTCAGACGAGAAAAAACATCACCCAGATAGGCCAGTCGTGTGAGAAACTCATCATCATGCAAGCGGTCAGACAAGTGAAAATGATGGTCAGTAAGTCAAACTTTAAGCTTGTCTCTCAATTTAAAAAAACATGTCAATACTTTGCCCCTTGATAACCAGCRCACTTCTGTATGTTGTAAAAGCATTACATGGTTGCTGCCCAAATCATTGCATAATGCAGAAAATACATGAGAGTTCAGGGGCCTTGCTTTAACAAAGTTAACCATTTTCACTGTAGTGTCCAAAACTGTAGTGTCCAAAACTGCATTCCTTTGGCAGCAAGAGCTTCTCTGTGGATGCTGCAGTGTACCCAAGTAGCGTCGGGAGAAACTGCTTTTACGCACGTTACCACACCACTGTGTCTCCCTGTCATGGCTTTTGCGCCATCAGTACAGATACCAACACATCTTGACCACCAAAGTCCATTTGATGTCACAAAGCTGTCTAGTACTTTAAAAATATCCTCTCATGTTGTCCTGGTTTCCAGTGGTTTKCAGAAGAGGATGTCTTCCTTAATTGACCTCCCATAACGTAACGGACATATACSAGGAGCGTTGCTAGGCCCAAGAGTGAAGGTTTCCGGCGAGAGAGTAACGTAAATAGATTAGGCTACCTGTATTTGACATTGTGTTATTTCGCTGAACACTAGATGGTTTAATTTTATTTTTGGCAGTGAAACGAGGCTACTCGAGGCTAGAAAAAAAACTCACCCAAATGTATAGCCCCATTGGAAAATATAAATGTACTGTTTGAAAATGTGAAGAATGTTTTTATTTTTTAAATTTGAATCACAGTTTGATTGCGCGTACCTCTGGGGGAATACCTGCACTAGAGGAACTAGACCTTGTTTGGATTTAGGCATGGTCCTTCTCYCTCTCTCTCCCTCTCTCTCTCTATCTATTTATAACAGCCCACAGTGTACGGTCTGGTCTGTTAGGTTTAAGGAGCTTGTGGCGTCTGTTACATTACTGTATGCATAAACATGATGCTATGTTAAATGTCCTTAAATAATTCCCATATTATTATTWWTTTTTTTAAATAAGTTCGGACAATGACTATGTTGGCATGTAGCTACAGTGGCTGGCATATCATCTGGTGTTGATTGAGCATATTGTATAGTGTATTATTTTGTCTTTATTCTCTTATTTTTGTCCATACTTCTGTTCACTTTGGATAATATTTGTTTCTGGAACCTTCTCATTATGTCATTGTCTGAAATAAACTCTTACTAGTCATGCTAGTACAAATTTATAACTACTATCATTATAATTCATACTGCCTGACTAATGCTTATTAAGTAACCAGTAATATCAACAGCATATTTCATATTAAATTGAAATATTCAGTATCACCGTGGTATCCCACAGTTGGATGTCTGCTGAGTAGATTGACCCYCCCAGTCCCCTGATCTTTGAGATGTTCATATTTTTTGTGGGTTATGTTATGGCCCTGGTTTGTAAATCTATAATGAAGATGGTTACATTTCCCATCTTGACAGATTAAATAATGAAATCCAATTTTGCTTTTGATAAATATAGAGGGACCAAGGATTTGGAGTAATTGGTAAGGTTTGTGTTTTCTATCAAAATCCTTAGTGAGTGAGTGACCCAGCATTTGATACCTAGAAGAGAAAGGACACTTTGGCCTGACATGACACTGACTGCTCACAGTGGAAACAGTTAAAAAATGAACTACAAATTACTGACTGTTACCTAATTCTCTCGTTCTCTCTCTCGTGTGTGAAATTTCTAGTTTCAGGCAGGGTAGACCCCGCAACCAAGAGTTTTTTTCTTACAGTACCAACTCAGTCTTGCCATAGAAAGTATGAGGTGAGGGTGATGTGATCAAAGGTATGGGGAAGGTGTTTGATATGCAGAGGACCATGAGCCGTGGCTGCATCCTGACACCAGGTTTATGAGCTCCACAAGGTATTGTGGGCAGATGAAGGAGCAGACCTGGGGGGATGAGCGCTGGGAGGCTTAGCGTGCTGGAGATGTGGCAAGAATCTAAATCCACGATCATTGTAGCAAAGACAAAGGGGATGAAAGAAACAAGGTAGGTGCAGAAAGATCACATGAGGGTTTCAAGCGATTGGGATTGACATTTTCTGAAGGGAGGGAGCAATAATACTATGAAAGGAAATGAGAAGAAGGGTTAACTAGGGATTTAGGGTCAGGGAGAACAAGAGGGTGAGCGCTCGCTGCTCTCTAATGTTGTGCGTTCAGTAATTTTCTCTCCTTTGGTCAGTATTTATTCAGAGTTTTTTAAAGTAGTTTGGAGAGCAGTACACTACTAGTCCAGGGGCACATGTACAGTAAGATAATAGAATATTGACATTGACAGATTTCCTCRGTTGTGTTCTGTTTTCATTGACCTTACATTTTAAAGTTTGATACCCTCAATTATTTTATTTCACCCTTCATGCTCATGCTATGTCCTTAAAGGGGAATTTCACCCTGGGGGAATCTGKGCTTGTTTTTATCATGTCTGAGGCATTTCTAGGACAGTGAGATGTGTTTTACACATAATTGCCCAGGAGGAAGGCAGGTCAGGGCTTTGCATGCTGAATGATAGATAACCCTATGATGGCAGTATTGATGGGGGGGCAAGATCTAAAAATACATGTAGTCCTACTTTGTGGCATTTCGCAAAGGCTCTATGTTATACTGATCTCACTATACGTGTTTTGGGGTGTAGATATGGCTGTCCTTGTTCGATAGAGCCATTGGACATCTTTCAGCGATGTTCCTATCAGCGGATTCATTGCTAAATATACAAGCTGACACAGTTTTTCAAGTTGTAGTCTCTGAAAGACTACCACTTGTGTTGGGAGGTGCTTTGTGCTCTGGCCCCCATCCCTTCCCCAAACTGGGATTTTTTTTAAAAGGAGGGTGACACTAACAACAATCCWTTGGGCAAAACTCAAAGAACTGACCAGACGCATTTGCTTCAAGTGATTCCTCTCATCAACACGAATTTGAGGATGGAACATTTATTAGCTACATGGTRACATTCAACCATACATGTTTCAATATAGCGAAGAGGATTCTAAACACAGAGTTTGATTTAGCTAACGTYAGAAGCTCAGCTACAGCCAATGCCAGCACCAAGAGGGCAGATGACAAATACGGTGCCTAGCTAAATAAATTATCTTTCCTGCAAGCCACCTAGCTAAATTTTGTATATCTACTAAAACCCGTATTGTGTATTGCTGGCTAACAGTGTTACAGTGGGGGGAATCAATTAATTGGTATGTTTGCTAACTTAGCCAGCTATGTAGCTAGCTAGCTAGCTAGCTAAACAGTAACCATATCTATGACTTAAAATAGAAGAGGTTTTACAATCAGTGATCTTTAGCACATAACTGGAGTTGGCTAGCTAGTTAGCCTGGTGCCTGCTAACTTGTTATGCACCACTGCTCACATTTGCAACTTGTTAGCAAACATGTGTAACATCAGCAACTGTAAATCATTTTTCTAGCTAGCTATGTAACATAATTGACRWGGGTTGACATTGGTTATGATTATGACCTTGGATGCATTTCAATCTCACAAAATTATAGGCATGACGCRAGATAGGATTCCAAACAGATTTAAATAACATGTATTGCATATCCARCAAGCTATTCGCTAAGTTTACTAGCAAACAGTGAGGAGAAACAACAATACAACAATTTATGTTGTAAATCTCTAAAACTGAAGCTGGTTTTGCTATAATATTATTTGCCTAAGCATGCCTGATAGACATGGGTGTAGGTAGATACTGTCTGCCTGCTTACCTAGGCTAATTAGTACTGTCTGGCCACTGCAAAGATTGAGGGAGGGATATGCCAGATTTCATTCTATTAGGCTAGATATGGTTGTAAATGTAATCTCTGTGCCTGTGCACATGTATACATGTTCAACTAGTTTACCCTAAGGTTGATGTTATGCTGAACTGTTGTTCAAACTGTACAATAGAGTATCATTTAGTCATTTGTCTAAAGACAATACTGTGGAGTGCCTGGGCTTCTTCCTGGAGTGGTTTCTAGATACAGAAGCAACATTCTTTGGCCTGCATGTGTCATTATAGCAGAACTCTCTCTCTCTCTCTCTCTCTCTCTCTCTCTCTCTCTCTCTCTCTCTCTCTCTCTCTCTCTCTCTCTCTCTCTCTTTGGATTAGACATTATGCTGGATTTCAAGCAGATGACTCATGAGGAGCTGAATGGCAGTTTGATCAGAACAACACTCCTCCCACAGCTTTACAAGTATTYTCTGAACATACTGTATGTTTCTTTGGAATGGCAATTTCATCAAGACCATCTCTCCCCTCATCTGCTGATCACCAGTTCTCTTAGCTACAGATTGTTAAACAATATAATGTGATTTAACCAAAGATGTTTGGTATCCATTACTGGGAGTTACAGTTACTGTTTGGTGTTGCACAGAGATTTTTCGACCAACCTACAGTAGCAATGCCATCTTCGTCCTTGATTTGGGGAAACAGGTGCCTCATAAAATGTCTGTGTCCAGTTGCAGGGGGTCAGTTTGAATTTAGAAAATACTCTGTTATTAAAAAAGTAATACAACAATATGTGCACCGCCATCGTGTCTATTTCAAGTCTTCTCACACATTGATCGAGACAGGTCTCTGTCATCATGACATGCAGTACTTTGGGGTAGACACCCACCTGTCTCGATCAATGAGAGAAGACTTGAAATAGACATGATGTCAAATAGACGAGATGTCTTTGGGTAAATCACATTATCTGGTGCAACAATCTGTAGCTACAGTTCTCTGCACTTGTGTGTCTCTACACCTGACACACTCAGACACACTGAACTGTACTACACTGTTCATACWATTTTTTTTGTATGTTACTTTTACCATATAAYATTGTTTTTGAATACCCAGTTCTCTTGAGGTAGCATTAAATAGTAGACACTCTCCTGTATTTTAGATTTGGACAAATAAACAAAAAATGTTGGATATCTTAATGTCTAGCATCTGTTTGATGCTACAGAGCCTTGGCCCCTGTACAGTTTATATAACTATTTTATGTGAATCCATAAAGGCAGACACATTTCAAAGATTGATAGAAAATATCCATATTTATTTTATGGTGGTTCTACATCAGGGCTCTCCAACCCTGTTCCTGGAGAGCTACCATCCTGTAGGTTTTCAATCCAATCCTAATCTAGCACACCTRATTCTAATAATTTACTGGTTGATAARCTGAACCAGGTTAGTTCCAACCGGAGTTGGAGACTTACAAACACCCATAGGCAAAATTTWAACCAAAAGTGTGTAAACCAAAAGATAGCTATATGATTTAGCTGATGGCTTTCAGAGTTCAATACAGGACTGTAACRTTATCTAGCTAGCAAATTTACCCAGCTACCCTTGCAAGCTAGCTAACATTAGGTTACCTTTAATTGCAAATCTTCTGTTTTGTTGTGAAGGAAACAAAATTGACGTATCGCATCACTTCTCAGTTGTCGTCTAAATTAATTCCCCATCAATTCAGCCTGAAAATCCCTCTGATAATCTTTGGTCACCGCATCATTCTTGWTAGCCGCAAGCCACTGGCAGAATTKGGGTGAATCTCTAGTAGGTAGAATGGTAAAAGATAACTAATTTTGTGCTTGTTTGTAATTAGCACAGCCATGCACAGAACACCACATGGGCATGATGGAAAACATTAGCGAAAAACAAAAATGTTCACAAAATCTTGCCTCGAGAATTTCTGAGATTACTGTGTGTTGGTCGTTCGAAGTAACAATGCTATTAGCCTCCTCTACCTAGCGGGCGGTATCAGCATTCGCTATGAATGCCGCACTTAGTGGTTCACTATGAGMAGACGAATACACAGGGATTCKAAACTTCCCGATTCTACCAGTGAAATTTAAATTTGCTAGTTAGCTTGTGGTTTGGATAATTGTGATGTTTATGATAAAAACGTAATGTTGTTGATATCGTAATGACTATATGCCATGACAGAGCCTGGGTGAAATTCCCCTTTAAAGTGAAGCCACGTGTGTTTCCATGGAGCCATTGACATCAGTATATTTAATCTCTGTACCCATTACAGGCCATATTAAGAATTTACACATGCTTAAGGGCAACTTTAACACACCAGTCAATTTGGACTTCATACCTATTTTAAACATTGTGTGTTTGAGCTACAGACTTCTGGGTTGTACTGTTGGATATGTCCATTTCTTCTGCATCAGTTGTCTGTGTGATTAACGGGGGCTGAGCTAGAGCGGTGTTTGTGAGACAAGGGCGGTTCCCAAAGGGGCCCGGGCTGGATCTTTTTACAAAAACGTCTGTAGAGTCTGAATAGTTTGAGCTACAAACTATTAGAAGCTATCTATGAAAAGCTGAGATTCTCACAACCACTCACATGCTCTATAATGCTCACAAGCTACACAAGAGTCGTTAGAAGGTAAGGGGTTYTTCTACATAGAAGGTCATAGGAAATCCAAGAACGTAGTGTCTATAATACTGTAATAAACTCACATAGTTGCTGTCACAGACTACAAACTCCACACAGTTGCCACTGGCTAGTTGGATATTCATTTTCCACTGAGAAAAACAATTTCTGTAATTGCAGCATTCATATAAATTCATTTGTATTAGGTTTTTGCTTTAGCTGACCTTTTTTTATTCACATTGAATAAATAAAACATAATAAAACTCATGAATGCAACTCTTTATTTAAAATTGTTTTGTGTTTTACTTGTGGCCTGGTTGTCCTGAATATAAATTGGTAAAACACTTTATTGTAAATATAAGGGCTGGACATACAGATAAATGAAAGTCAGATAAATAAAAAGCCGATTTTTGCTCGGGTCTCGGGACTCATAGGCTTAATGTTGGTCTGGAACTGTTGATATTCTGTACAGTGAGTTTAGATCTATCCTAGAACATCCTTGTTCCAACACAACAGCTCGCAGCTAGTGCACTGACTTTTATCCCATGCTAATCCATGGTGCTTGTTCTTTCAGGATTATTGTCTCTGGGAATTGAGTAACACTGAGGTTGTTTTGTTGTCTTTCAGCCCCTTGTGGTGGCCATTATAATGGATCTGAAGGTGTGGTACTATCTCCTAACTTTCCCCACAACTACACCGCTGGGAAAACCTGCTCCTACTACATCACTGTCTCTGGAGAATTTGGTGAGGTTAATCAAATGCATCATTATTAATTCAACACTTAAAYTTATCCTACGCTTGACTAGTTTTACACCTCTGATTTATCTGCCTATTCTTGTGTTGCTCCTCCGTCACTCGGTCGCAATGTTGCCATTGTGATCAGCATTCTACAGACTCCGCAGTCACATTAATGTACAAAAGTAAAACGTGAGCTAATGACYGTTTCGCCGAAATTACACTGGTGGCCTGGAAATATGATGACATTGCTAAAGTAGGCAAATATTTAGTAGGAAACAGCTTAGCCATCATCATCATGTCATCACATTTACATTAGACCGATGGCAATGTTGTCATTAGCTAGAAGAGTTTGTCAGAAATAGCTAGCAATGCTAACATTAGCTAAAATCCAGTGGTATCCCCTCAATCTTAGAACAGGAAGGCCTGCACACTGTTTTTGCTCCCAATTCACTGCTTTATTGATGACATTTAGATCCAAAACAAATCTTTGTCAGGTAAAACAGACTGAGTGCTCACATCCCAAAATATAACGTACACATTTCACCTCACATGACTATCACACCCATGACACATGGTGGGTGTGGAAACAATTCAATTAACTTTTGCGCATATTCATTCATAATTAAAGGTACATATGTTCAGAAAATATTATATGCATACAAATTGGTCCGAGTTAAAACCTATGCAACAGTAAAAAAGATTACGTTGGAAACTGTTGGAATACCTGCCTTARTGACCATTACGCACATAGCGTGCTGTGGCTGTAGATATAATTAGAGTGACCTATTTAAAAAAAAAAATGGTGTACCTCTAATAATTGTATATCAATGAGATGGGCACGTAGTAGTTACAGAAAATCKAATATATACGTACAGTATGTGCAAAATGACAAAGTGCAGACCTGGATGGCAAGACAAATCAATGTAACACATGCATGTAAGAAATGGTCTGATATCAAATTCTTGGTTCAGACCTTTGGGAGGCATGGTGGACAAACAGTGAATCCAATACAATTCTCTAGACTATTTTAARTTGACATCCCTGAAATCTCCTAATATTCAGGCTTATAGAAAGCATAGATCAGTCATGAAGTGCTGAATCATGGACGAGGCATGCTAGAGATGGTGCTGGTTGTTGTTTGTCCTCACACAAGTCATGCTTTCTTAATTGTGAGTGATATGCAGCAGGTATGACATCCAAAACATCTCTAATTGCATAAGATATTTATCTATGCCTCAGTGTGTGTTTATCATGCATGACCTGGTGTAGCAGATGTGAAATCACTAGTTAAACAGTGTTGGCTAGCCCATTGTGTGGTGACATCACCCACCCTGAGACCT
The DNA here is from genome assembly GCF_002910315.2 of Salvelinus sp. IW2-2015. Lineage (NCBI taxonomy): Eukaryota > Metazoa > Chordata > Actinopteri > Salmoniformes > Salmonidae > Salvelinus > Salvelinus sp. IW2-2015. Next base: position 54,088,566 of record NC_036858.1, read on the forward strand.
GAGTYGGCCCCAGCCTACAGTATAACAACAATGGTTTTGGTAGACGAGTGGTTATCACGCTAGCTTTGTGTCATTGTTGACAAGACACCAAATCCCAATTTGCCATTTTAAGCACTCAATTTACCATTTGGGGATATGATTGTTTTGTAGCCACATTTTACATGTMCTGAGATAACCTGTATGATGTCCCCATTTTTCCTCCTCAGTGGTATTTGGGCAGTTTGCCTACTTTCAGACAGCAATGAATGACTCAGTGGAACTATTTGATGGGGCCAATCAGAATGCCAGGCTGCTAAGCTCCCTCGCTGGGTTTCACTCAGGTAAGTAATAGCTTTTCATTCCTTCCATTGATTATAGTCTTTAAATGAACAAAACTAATGGAAMACACTCACACGTGGATTTTGTTTGCAGTCAGTTGGGGAACACAAGAGGTGTTGCAAGGACAAAAGGCCTCAGCATGATAACTGTATTAGTAACTGCTGTTGGCACTTGTTACTATCTCATTCAAAAAGTTTTAGTTTCAGTAATTAGTATTGCGACATTCTATCCATGCAAGAACAGGAAGGGCAGCCATTTGGGAAATAAGCGTTGCTTCAATGAGTATCCCAAGACACGGTGTCAGTCCTTATACAGTGGCCACATTTATCTCAAAAGCTCTGTATGCCTTCGGAAAGTATTCAGACCCCTTGACTTTTTCCACATTTTGTTACATTACAGCCTTTTTCAAAAATGGATGACATAAAAAAAATCCACAGCAATCTACAGACAATACCCCATAATGACAAAGTGAAAACAGGTTTACATAAGTGTTTACATAAGTGTTCTGACCGTTTGCTTTGAGTCTCGAAATTGAGCTCAGGTGCATCCTGTTTCCATTGATCATCCTTGATTGGACACCTCACACCTGTCTATATAAGGTCCCACAGTTGACAGTGCATGTCAGAGCAAAAACCAAGCCATGAGGTTGAAGGAATTGTCTGTTGAGCTCCGAGACAGGATTGTGTCCGGGCACAGATCTGGGGAAGAGTACCAACACATTCCTGCAGCATTGAAGGTCCCCAAGAACACAGTGGCCTCCATCATTCTTAAATGAAATAAGTTTGGAACCACCAAGAGTCTTTCTAGAGCTGGCCGCCCGGCCAAACTGAGCAATCAGGGAAGAAGGACCTTGGTCCAACAGTGTTGGAGAATTGAAAGAAAGTGCATATGTGCCATGTAAAAAAGCTAACGTTTAAGTTCCTTGCTCAGAACATAGAACATATGAAAGCTGGTGGTTCCTTTTAACATGGATCTTCAATATTACCAGTTAAGAGGTTTTAGTTTGTAGTTATTATAGGAATTATGGACTATTTCTCTCTATACCATTTGTATTTCATATCCTTTGACTATTGGATGTTCTTATAGGCACTATAGTATTGCCAGCCTAATCTTGGGAGTTGATAGACTTGAAGTCATAAAAGTCATACTTAATTACAGTCTTTGTTGGAAGAAATGGTCTTCACACAGTTCGCAAAGAGCCAGGCGGCCCAAACTGCTGCATATACCCTGACTCTACTTGCACAGAACGCAAGAGAGTGACACATTTCCCTATTCAAATAAATTCATGTTAGCAGGCAATATTAACTAAATATGCATGTCACGGTTTTCTAAAGTAGAACCCAGAAGCAGACCAGGACAAGGAGAGTAGGACGAAGGTGAGTATTTATTTAACAAGTTAAAAAACGTAGAGGTAGAAAGATCCAGGTGGCGGAGCGGGCAGCGGAGGTGAGTTGATGGGAGTGAATAGGCAGATCCAAGGGAGTAACAGAAGCCACGACGACCAGGCAGGGATGGGGTGAGTGTTCCGGGTGAATGACTGTAGACAGAACAACGGAGATAAGTTCAAGGCAAGCAAGACATACAAAACAACAAAAACAAACTCTATCAAACTGGAGGCTGATACGCTGGCACAACATACTGTTCATGGCTAACGATCGCAGGGAATGGATGGCAGGTCAGAGCTTATGAAGTGGAGGGGTGATGATCAGGACCAGGTGTGCAGATAGCTGATGGGATACAGGTGCGCGTAATCGAGATCTCCCAACTAGTACGTCGCCCGGCAACCAGACAGGGTAGTTCCAGGACACCGGAAAACACTCCAGGACAGAACACAGGCAAAAAAGACTCAGGAAGCGAGTTCGTGACAATGCAGGTTTAAAAAATATACTTGTGTATTGATTTTAAGAAAGGCATTGATGTTTATAGTTAGGTACACATTGGGCAACGACAGACCTTTTTTTCGCAAATGCGCTTGTTAAATCATCACCCGTTTGGCGAAGTAGGCTGTTATGCACCAGGACAGCTAGATAAACTAGTAATATCATCAACCATGTGTGGTAACTAGTGATCATGTTAAGATTGATTGTTTTTTATATGATAAGTTTAATGCTAGCTAGCAACTTACCTTGGCTCCTTGCTGGCACTCGTGCAACAGGTACAGCCTGCACGCATGGTCCTCGTGGAGTGCAATGTAATCGGCCATAATCAGCATCCAAAAATGCAGATTACCGATTGTTATGAAAACTTGAAATCGGCCCTAATTAATCGGTCGACCTCTAGTCTGAATACTTTCCAAAGGCACTGTTGCAATCCAAATCTGTTTTGAAATGCAAGCTGGAAGAGTGTTTGACTTGATAGGATTTGACGTAATAAGTATGTGTTATCAAAATGTCAGCCATTGTGTACTGTATCTACTTACTTAATTAAGAAAGGATTATTCACTGAAGATAGAGCCAATCACAAATAAACAAGTCTTTTTTTTAATGATAGGTCTGTTCCACCAAGCTCAACGGTCATATGCCTTGTAGAAAATTCTCTGTATTTTTATTATTTCAAGACAACTTATAACATTTGAGAATGCTGTCCCCATCTGATTTATCGCTGTCATTGGGGAAGGTAGTTACATTTCTGAACATAAATCACCCTCAACATTACATTATTTTGAGGATTGATGAAGGCAAATTAATATAAACTGTTTCTATGGCACCTTTTATGGTACAGATTTGTTTTATTCTACTGTGYAACCATATATTCCCAAAGGAGATGCTTTGATTTTACTTTGTCTTTGAAAACATTAGATTTCAGCATTCAGTAATGCAGTATGTGGAGTACAGGGTTGGGTATGTTACTTTCTACGTGTAATCTGTTACAGTTACTTGTTAACTGTCCAAAATTGTAATCAGTAAAGTAACTTTTGGATTACCCAAACTCAGTAACATAATCTGATTACATTCAGTTACTTTTATATTACTTTCCCCTTAAGAGGCCTTAGAAGAAGACAAAAATGTATGTTACCAATTGAACCATATCTATTGCAGGATAAATCAATGTTAAAGTTTACATAGCTGGTCATATATGGATGTTACATTTTACTTTATGGGTTGGTTATGTAGGCTTCTTCTAACCCATCGCTTTCTACTTCATATAATAATACTATAAAATTATATGTTTACATTAAAAACCAAAGTCTAACAGAATTCCAGTCATTTCAATAAATGTTATAGCCCTTGATCTTCAAGAGTAGGACTTATGGAAATATGGAAGTATAGATTAGCCAAATTGTTTTACCTGAGCGTAACCCCAAAATTAAGGACTTCTTAGCCAGCCCTACTCTGTTGTTTATGATTTTGTTGTCATGGAGGACTGATTGGGCTCGTTGATTAGAGTTTAAAAATAAATGCTGCGCTCATGGAATGGCATGCTTTGAGCACGACTGTAAGTGCTATTTACATGTGAAAAATGAATGCCATATGCTGCATTTGCTATAGGCCTATTGTTTAACTTTTTGTTGGTGACACTTTGATATCTTGATAGCTGTTTAAAGGGMAAATCCACAGATGAAACAACAACAAAACGGTCACCCCTCTGTTTTGTAAAAAGCTGAGGGATGGGCCTGGAGAAATGTAACCACTCTCAGATTAGACAGAGCTATGGATGCAAGGACTGACCATCCATCCATGATATCAAAATTATTGTTTTAACCATGTTATGAGGCTATACAGTGTTTGTTTACATTTACAATGTTTACAGACATTGGAGAAAAACAAGCTTATATTCTGGTTTCTCATGGAGTGTGACAGTTGAGCTAAGCTCATGAGKCATTTATAAGTTATATTTTTCAAGTATCAATGGATATGTGTGTGTATATACTGTACAGTTGAAGTCAGAAGTTTACATACACTTAGGTTGGAGTCATTAAAACTCGTTGTTCAACCACTCCACAAATTTCTTGTTAACAAAGTATACTTTTTGGAAACGTAAAACACCTGCCMCTGATTGAGAACCATATCAGGCTAATTGAACATGAACCCAACATAGAAACACATAACATAGAATGCCCACCCAGCTCACGTCCTGACCAACTAAACAAAGACAAAACAAAGGAAATGAGGTCAGGAACGTGACAATGACACAAGTAATTTTTCCAACAATTCTTTACAGACAGATTATTTCACTTATAATTCACTGTATCACAATTCCAGTGGGCCAGAAGTTTACATACACTAAGTTGACTGTGTGTTTAAACAGCTTGGAAATTATGTCATGGCTTTAGAAGCTTCTGATATGCTAATTGACATCGTTTGAGTCAATTGGAGGTGTACCTGTGGATGTATTTCAAGGCCTACCTTCAAACTCAGTGCCTTTTTGCTTGACATCATAGGAAAATTAAAGAAATCAGCCAAAACCTCAGAAAAAAATTGTAGACCTCCASAAGTCTGGTTCATCCTTGGGAGCAGTTTCCAAACGCCCGAAGGTCTCACATTCATCTGTACAAACAATAGTACCAAGTATACACCATGGGACCACGCAGTCATCATACCACTCAGGAAGGAGACGCGTTCTGTCTCCTAGAGATGACGTACTTGGTGCGAAAAGTGCAAATCAATCCAGAACAACAGCAAAGGACCTTGTGAAGATGCTGGAGGAAACCGGTACAAAAGTATCTATATTTATATTCTAGATTTCACCCATGTGTTCTGAAGCCACCTCCCACAAATTGGATGGCTTGATGGGCACTTCTTACTATACCATACGGTCAAGCTGCTCCACAACAGCTCATTAGGGTTGAAATCCGGTGACTGCTGGCCACTCCATTATAGACAGAAGACCAGCTGACTGCTTCTTCCCTAAATAGTTCTTGCATAGTTTTTGGAGCTGTGCTTTGGGTCATTGTCCTGTTGTAGGAGGAAATTGTCTCCAATTAAGCGCCGTCCACAGGGTATGGCATGGCTTTGCAAAATGGAGTGATAGCCTTTGAGCACTTTGAGATATCAACCGATGTAAGAAGGGCTATATAAATACATTTGATTTGATTTGATTCCTTTTTCAAGATCCCTCTTACCCTGTACAAATCTCCCACTTTACCACCACTAAAGCACCCCCAGACCATCACATTGCCTCCACCATGCTTGACAGATGGCGTCAAGCACTYCTCCAGCATCTTTTTATTCTGCGTCTCACAAATGTTCTTCTTTGTGACTCGAACACCTCAAACTTAGATTTGTCTATCCATAACACTTTTTTCCAATCTTCCTCTGTCCAGTGTCTTGTGTTCTTTTGCCCATATTAATATAACATTTTTATTGGCCAGTCTGAGAAATGGCTTTTTCTTTGCAACTCTGCCTAGAACGCCAACATCCCGGAGTCGTCTCTTCACTGTTGACGTTGAGACTGGTGTTTTGCGGGTACTATTAATGAARCTATAATGAAGCTGCCAGTTGAGGACTTGTGAGGCGTCTGTTTCTCAAACTAGACACTCTAATGTACTTGTCCTCTTGCTCAGTTGTGCACCAGGGCCTCCCACTCCTCTTCTATTCTGGTTAGAGCCAGTTTGCGCTGTTCTGTGAAGGGAGTACTACACAGTGTTGTATGAGATCTTCAGTTTCTTGGCAATTTCTCRCATGGAATAGCCTTCATTTCTCAGAACAAGAATAGACTGAYGAGTTTCAGAAGACATTTCTTTGTTTCTGGCCATTTTGAGCCTGTAATCGAACCCACAAATGCTGATGCTCCAGATACTCAACTAGTCTAAAGAAGGCCAGTTCTTCTTTAATCAGCACAACAGTTTTCAGCTGTGCTAACATAATTGAAAAGGGTTTTCTGATGATCAATTAGCCTTTTAAAAAGATAAACTTGGATTAGCTAACACAACGTGCTCAGCCGTTTCCAGCCACAATAGTAATTTACAACGTTAACAATGTCTACACTGTATTTCTGATCAATTTGATGTTATTTTAAATGGACTACATTTTTTATTTTCTTTAAAAAACAAGGACATTTCTAAGTGACCCCAAACTTTTGAACGGTAGTATATATATAATTTATGTCCAAAAATGTATGTCGCAACTACAGGTTSCCCCTTTAAGTCTATCAAAGGTGTACGAGTTTTAACGTGTCCTTGAAGCCTATGGATTAAAAACAATTATCAGCATGAATTACATTGAGCAATAAAAGCCCCACTTTTATTCCATAGGCTGGGATCAGCACTGTACAGCTGTTGCAAGAGCGCATTTTTCACTGGCATTCAGCTGATTTAAAAAACAATGATTGATAGGCAGCTTAAACTTCTTGAAATCAACCATTATTGGGTTCAAATGCACATTGAGATTTGTGAGCAGCCATCCACAACATCGACAATCCGTAAGGCGCAATTAGCTAAATGAGAGCAGCAGTGTGATTCACATCAATGTGCTATGTAGATAACAATGATAAGTGATATCCTTATCGCCGTAGACTACACCACTTCTGTCATCCTTTACTCCAAGCTTTTTTTAAAAGTTGGATAATCTTTGGATGCCGACAGCAGTCATATCATTGGAAGACATAGCTTGGACTGTAGCCTACAAAAGCCTATTCCTAAACCCATTTGGTGTGTCATCATAGTGGTCTCTGACTTCTGGTCAGACTCGCTCAGGTGGAACAAACTTAAATTTGTGCCTTTTTTCAATGCTGATTTGAATGTCATTGAGAAAACAGAGAAGTATCAACAACCAAAAAATTCTCCTTTCTGAATTTAAAAGTAATCATCTAGTTTTTCAAAAGTATCTGTAATCTGACAATATTTATGCTGGTAATGTAACGGATTACAGTTGCCGTTTTTTGTAATCCGTTACGCCCCAACCCTGGTGGAGTACTATAGAAAATGGCAATTAAAAGGTTATTACTAAATTAGATAACACATGAATTACCTCTGACATGTCCAAGACGTGCACACTAATCTTCTCTGGGTTTCTGTCAACAAATAACTTGTGTTTTCCCTGTCTATTCATAGTGACATTTKAATTATAATGATACATTACATCATACAGGTTCATAATGCTTTGGGTGTTTTCACCTAAATGGAGCCTGATTAGCCACCTACATTAGCCACATCCACAATAAGCTACTCTACCTTATTATAGGCTTTCAAATGTSATGGCTTTCAAATAAGTTCAAGCCATTAAGAAAACACTCCCTACTATGTTTTCTTCATCCAGCTCATTCATCACGGCTGATGAAAAATTTCAAGACTCAGGCCTACTATTGTGTATAAAAAGTTGTTTCCTTGTCCAACATTCTCATTATTGATTAGACTTTGTTCGCCGCCTTATTATTAAAATAGTTCTCTACTGCATACATAATACTTCAAAGTTAAACTACTAACAGCATGCTATTTACCCATCAAGTGTTTGAATGTGAGCTGGTATATTTTGTTAAGAAGCTTTTCATCATGCAGCCTAGGTATTGTTACGTATAGCACACAAGAAGGATCGGGGATATCAAGAAAGAGCACTGTTGGCTTCAGATGGTTAACACTGTAAGTCAACATATTGTTTGAAAAAAATACTGTATATTTTMATATTTCATATCCTTTCTTTTGTAGGAGAGACCTTGCCCCTGGCCACATCAAACCAAATTATGGTGCGATTCACTGCAAAGAATGGTCCTTCTGCCAGAGGTTTCCACTTTGTTTACCAAGGTATGTGTACRTACTGTAGCAATACATACACACACTCTGGTCACATGCATGACAATTCCTCCCTGTTTTTACTCCTGTGGCAGTGGTTGTGTTTCTGGGRGTCCTGGAGGCCTCCTAAAGCCCTCCCACCCCAGGCACCAGAGGGTCTTATCTTCTGGTGTTATTGTTCTCATGGTTGTCAGGCTGTTCAGGGGGTTTGCCGTTATATCKCTTGCCCCATGGCAGCCTAGGGGGGCCAGTCCTCTAATCATTACAGCTGCGCAGGGAATGTAATGGGAAAARGGATTTCTATCTGCATTACTGTAGTAGGCAAGGAGCAGAAGGGCTCACAACCTCCGTACAGATAGTGTTGAAAGTATGTTGAAAGTGTCATATCTAATATTCAAGGACTCCCTCTCTTGCATAATCAATAGAAAATGTCACACATGAATAYATAAAACAGAAACCCACGTTTTATAAAACGTTTCTAGAATGGAGTACGAATTAACTTTTTTTTTACTCAATCTTTTTGGATTCAATAATTCCAATGATGCTTTTGGTGTCATTCCTACTTTATTTCAGTGTCAATTAGAGATTCTCTCCAGATGCAGATACTAGCCCACCCTTAGGACGCATCAAGCATTTTCTCTCTGTGAAAGTTGTAATAACTAAGCTGTGTGAATTACATGAACTTTTCAAACTTCTAGCTGGCTTATAAAAATTGATGATCTCAGATCTTAATCTTTCATGAAGGAATTTGAGCACGTATACTGTACAGTGTTTGCCAGCGCATGCTTACTATGTCTGCAGTTTTCCTGCTTCACTGTTTGATGAAATACTCCCTGACAGTTAGGACAGTTTGTTTGGTACATGGAGGCATCCAAGTGATGATTGCAGAGCACTCTCTGCTCCTGTACAGATCTAGAAATATTAGACACAATATCAGCCCAACAGTTAAGGCCTCAAATATGGCACCAAGGTATACCACAGAGATTAAATAGTATTTGAATCAKGTCTAGATGAAAACAGGCACAGCGCAAACCAAGCTATTATTCAGTTCAGGGACTTGAATTGAACCTAAAGTTTWAAAAAATGCTATGCATTAATGCTTTAATATAAAACAGTTTATGAGAACGCAGACTGTTTTGATAAGTAAAATCAAAAATTATTTCAAGTGCATTTTAAACCTCAACACACTTTACATCAAATAAAGTAAACAAGAGGAAGTAAAAAATTATTAATAAAATAAAACTAAACACAGAGGATGTCTAACACAATCATTGATTAAAGGCCAGGCTAAAAAAGTTGTTTTTTAAATGTGATGTAAAAACCTCAATRGTGTCTGCCCCTCTTACCTGACAGGGCAAGCTGTTCCATAACTGAGGGGTTTTAATAGAGAACCTCCTTGGGTTTGCATCTAGGTACAATAAGCAGACCGGCTCCTTGGGAGCAGAGCGCACTCACTGGGTTGTATGGAACGAGCATGTCTGTCAGATAAGAGGGGGCAAGGCCATGCAGTGGTACATACTTGTTTTAATGTACTGTAGTACAGATTGTACCCAGTCATGTTTTGAATATCAGATATACATCTGGTTTCATTGTCATCTTCCATGCCTTGGTGTTCTAAATGTTCATGRTTGAATAACAGTGGTAACACATGGTAATGCATTATTAATTCAGAATGCGTTAGCCACACATTTCAGGGTGGCAGGTAGCCTAGTGGTTAGAGCATTGGACTAGTAACCGAAAGGTTGCAAGATCAAATCCCTGAGCTGACAAGGTAAAAATATGTTGTTCTGCYCCTGAACAAGGCAGTTAACCCACTGTTCCTAGGCTGTCATTGAAAATAAGAATATGTTCTTAWCTGACTTGCCTAGTTAAATAAAGGTAAAAAATACATATATGGCTGATGATTCATTTGGGTCAGTCTAAAAGGTCTCATATGTCCATAATGACAAATCATATGTCACTATCACATTGTACTGCACATTTCCTGTGTTAACACACCTCTAAGTGTTAAAAACACTTTTCTTTGTAGCTGTTCCTCGCACCAGTGACACGCAGTGCAGCTCTGTCCCAGAGCCACGCTACGGCAGACGGATTGGGTCCGAGTTCTCCGCAGGCTCCGTTGTTCGCTTTGAGTGCAACCCAGGGTATTTGCTACAGGGATCCAAAGCCATCAAATGCAATGCGGTCCCCAACGCGCTAGCCCAGTGGAATGATACTGTGCCCTCTTGTGCTGGTAAGCCTCCTCAAAGCAGTCACATTTGTGGAGATTGATTTAAAGATGGATAAAAGTTGTTGTTAATAGACAATTCCACTACTTTTCAACCTCATATTAATTATATACGATCTGCGGTTAAAATAGACTTTAACTTTATATATTCAATATGCAGTACCAGTCAAAAGTTTGTACACACCTATTCATTCAAAGGTTTTTCTTTATTTTCACTTTTTTCTACATTGTAGAATAATAGTGAAGACATCAAAACTATGAAATAACACATGGAATCATGTAGTAACCAAAAAAAAGTGTTAAATCAAAATTATATTTTATATTTGAGATACTTCAAAGTAGCCACCCTTTGCCTTGATGACAGCTTTGCACACTCTTGGCATTCTCTCAACCAGCTTCATGAGGTTGTTACCTGGAATGCATTTCAATTAACAGGTGTGCCTTGTTAAAAGTTAATTTGTGGAATTTCTTTCCTTTTTAATGCGTTTGAGCCAATCAGTTGTGTTGATGATTCCATATGTGTTATTTTATMATTTTGATGTCTTCACTATTATTCTACAATGAGTATTAATGTGTCATTTTCACATATGTACAGTCGTGGCCAAAAGTTTTGAGAATGACAGAAATATTAATTTCCACAAAGTTTGCTGCTTCAGTGTCTTTAGATATTTTTGTCAGATGTTACTATGGAATACTGAAGTATACAGTGGGGCAAAAAAAGTATTTAGTCAGCCACCAATTGTGCAAGTTCTCCCACTTAAAAATATGAGAGAGGCCTGTAATTTTCATCATAGGTACACTTCAACTATGACAGACAAAATAAGAAGAAAAAATCCAGAAAATCACATTGTAGGATTTTTTAAACATTTATTTGCAAATTATGGTGGAAAATAAGTATTTGGTCAGGCCTACGAGAACAAGAAGATTCTGGCTCTCACAGACCTGTTAACTTCTTCTAAAAGAGGCTCCTCCTTGTCCTCCACTCGTTACCTGTATTAATGGCACCTGTTTGAACTTGTTATCAGTATAAAAGACACCTGTCCACAACCTCAAACAGTCACACTACAAACTCCACTATGGCAAGACCAAAGACTGTCAAAGGACACCAAGAAACAAAATGTAGACCTGCACCAGGCTGGAAGACTGAATCTGCAATAGGTAAGCAGCTTGGTTTGAAGAAATCACTGTGGGGAGCAATTATTAGGAAATGGAAGACATACAAGACCACTGATAATCTCCCTCGATCTGGGATTCAAGATCTTGCTCCACGCAAGATCTCACCCCGTGGGTCAAATGATCGACAGCAAAATCCCAGAACCACACGGGGGGACCTAGTGAATGACCTGCAGAGAGCTGGGACCAAAGTAACAAAGCCTACCATCAGTAACACCATACGCCGCCAGGGACTCAAATCCTGCAGTGCCAGACGTGTCCCCCTGCTTAAGCCAGTACATGTCCAGGCCCGTATGAAGTTTGCTAGAGAGCATTTGGATGATCCAGAAGAAGATTGGAGAATGTCATATGGTCAGATGAAACCAAAATAAACTTTTTGGTAAAAACTCAACTCGTCGTTGTTGGAGGACAAAGAATGCTGAGTTGCATCCAAAGAACACCATACCTACTGTGAAGCATGGGGGTGGAAACATCATGCTTGGGGCTGTTTTTCTGCAAAGGGACCAGGACGACTGATCCGTGTAAAGGAAAGAATGAATGGGTCCATGTATGCTGAGATTTTGAGTGAAAACCTCCTTCCATCAGCAAGGGCATTGAAGATGAAACGTGGCTGGGTCTTTCAGCATGACAATGATCCCAAACACACCGCCCGGCAACGAAGGAGTGGCTTCGTAAGAAGCATTTCAAGTGTCTGAGTGGCCTAGCCAGTCTCCAGATCTCAAACCCATAAGAAAAACTTTGGAGGGAGTTGAAAGTCCATGTTGCCCAGCAACAGCCCCAAAACATCACTGCTCTAGAGGAGATCTGCATGGAGGAATGGGCCAAAATACCAGCAACAGTGTGAAAACCTTGTGAAGACTTACAGAAAACGTTTGACCTCTGTCATTGCCAACAAAGGTATATAACAAAGTATTGAGATAAACTTTTGTATTGACCAAATACTTATTTTCCACCATAATTTCAAATAAATTCATTAAAAATCCTACAATGTGATTTTCTGGAATTTTTTTTCTAATTTTGTCTGTCATATTTGACGTGTACCTATGATGAAAATTACAGGCCCCTCTCATCTTTTTAAGTGGGAGAACTTTCACAATGGTGGCTGACTAAATACTTTTTGCCCCACTGTAATTACAATCATTTCATAAGTGTCAAAGGCTTTTATTGACAATTACATGAAGTTGATGCAAAGAGTCAATATTTGCAGTGTTGACCCTTTTTTTCAAGACCTCTGCAATCTGCCCTGGCATGCTGTCAATTAACTTCTGGGCCACATCCTGACTGATGGCAGCCCATTCTTGCATAATCAATGCTTGGAGTTGTCAAGATTGGGGTTTTGTTTGTCCACCTGCCTCTTGAGTATGACCACAAGTTCTCAATGGGATTAAGGTCTGGGAGTTTCCTGGCCATGGACCCAAAATATTGATGTTTTGTTCCCCAGCCACTTAGTTATCACTTTTGCTTTATGGCAAGGTGCTCCATCATGCTGTAAAAGGCATTGTTTGTCACCAAACTGTTCCTGGATGTTGGGAGAAGTTGCTCTCGGAGGATGTGTTGGTACCATTCTTTATTCATGGCTGTGTTCTTAGGAAAAGTTGTGAGTGAGCCCACTCCCTTGGCTGAGAAGCAACCCCACACATGAATGGTCTCAGGATGCTTTACTGTGTTGGCATGACACAGGACTGATGGTAGCGCTCACCTTGTCTTCTCCGGACAAGCTTTTTTCCGGATGCCCCAAACAATCGGAAAGGGGATTCATCAGAGAAAATGACTTTACCCCAGTCCTCAACAGTCCAATCCCTGTACCTTTTRCAGAATATCAGTCTGTACCTGATGTTTTTCAGTGGCTTCTTTGCTGCCCTTCTTGACACCAGGCCATGCTCCAAAAGTCTTYGCCTCACGGTGCGTGCAGATGCACTCATACCTGCCTGCTGCCATTCCTGAGCAAGCTCTGTACTGGTGGTGCCCCGATCCCGCAGCTGAATCAACTTTAGGAGACGGTCCTGGCGCTTGCGGGACTTTCTTGGACGCCCTGAAGCCTTGTTCACAACAATTGAACCGCTCTCCTTGAAGTTCTTGATGATCCGATAAATGGTTGATTTAGGTGCAATCTTACTGGCAGCAATATCCGTGCCTGTGAAGCACTTTTTGTGCAAAGCAATGATGACGGCACGTGTTTCCTTGTAGGTAACCATGGTTGACAGAGGAAGAACAATGATTCCAAGCACCACCCTCATTTTGAAGCTTCCAGTCTGTTTTTCGAACTCAATCAGCATGACAGAGTGATCTCCAGCCTTGTCCTCGTCAACACTCACACCTGTGTTAATGAGAGAATCACTGACATGATGTCAGCTGGTCCTTTTGTGGCAGGGCTGAAATGCAGTGGAAATGTTTTTTGGGGATTCAGTTCATTTGCATGGCAAAGAGGGACTTTACAATTAATTGCAATTCATCTGATCACTCTTCATAACATTCTGGAGTATATGCAAATTGCCATCATACAAATTGAAAATTAATATTTGTGTCATTCTCAAAACTTTTGGCCACGACTGTAGACTCCAGTATGGTGCTTGAGATTATTAATTACTACAAAACGTAAGAATGCACCRTTTTCACATATKTAGACATAAGGTGCTGGAAATAATGATGAATATGAGGTTGAAATGTGGTGGAATTTCTCTTTAAGAACATACAGAATATGTAATAGATATGTCATTATTTTTACATTGGTAAGTTACCATAAACAYACTAAGATATTGGTGAGTGAGGTGATTCTTTAGTCACAATAATGTTCTGCATAGAAAWGATTCAAATTTACCCTGGTTGTCTTGTCTCACCATGTGTACAGGAACCTGGCATGTGCCCCATTCAGTGTGATTTTAATTTCCCCTCTGTTTCGCTCCCCAGTTCCATGCAGCGGTAATCTGACAGAGAGAAGAGGCACAATCCTCTCCCCGGAATTCCCAGAACCCTATGGGAACAGCTTGAACTGTGTGTGGAAAATCATTGTCACCGAAGGAGCTGGGATTCAGGCAAGTACAAAAGGGTCAGGTTTGAACTCATCAAAAGCAATAAGTTCCTCTGACAGAGAGAAGATAGGGAAAATGTATTTTGAGTGACAGGCTGTAGCAAATATTAACCGCCAGTCATCCTACTGAGAAGAAAATAAAATTAGACTGGCTACGTAGGTTTAAATTTGACCTGCTGCCAACAGAAGTAGTTTAAAAGCACACAAAAAACAGCTGAATTACTATCGCTATTGATCGTGCCACAATGAGAACAACTTTTTTTCTGAAAATTTTCTTACAAAGGAACAGTATAAAACCTGGGTTTATGTTTATAATGCTTTAGCAGGAAAGAAAACTTCCYCTCAATAAAAAACACCAGTCTCTCAACTAACCATCACAAATTCTTGTCCTTTCAGAGAGAAGRCAGGTACATCATTTTTGTCACTCTATTTATTTTCATTTATTTTGCAGATCCAGGTGATCAGCTTTGCCACCGAGCACAATTGGGATTCCTTGGAAATCTATGATGGACGGGACATGACAGCTCCTAAACTTGGAAGCTTTTCAGGTGGAAATTGGATCACTTAATCACGCATTGAACCGCAAGTTTCCCCTTCATTCTATCTGAGAGATCATATCTGTGTGCAATATAATACTTCTTCYGAATTAGGTTTCATGTGTTCTACAGAATTCCTACAGGCCTTTAATTTTGAAGACCACAGTAAAATGAAATCCACTCATTTTTATCTTCCGTAGTTCCTCCAGGGGACTGAACATTGATTTGGCTCCAATACTTTTCTGTGCCATCTTGTACACAGCAGACCAATGTCCCTATTTTCATGTTGGATGACTAACAGTATCAGCTCCAGAGACCTTTTGAGATCCAGTTGGCTGTCATCTTGGCCTTCATTGCCTCTATGTTAATTCTAGTAACAGCGTTCCCACAATTGAACAGCTGTGTATGCTATCTAATGAAGATTTTGAATGCTATGGCTGTATTAGGCATGATCAGTGATACATATGGGCCTTATTAAAATAGAAAATAGAGGGCACTTCCCCTGTCTGGCAAATGTTTGGGTTTATCAATCTTGACTAGATCCACTAGTTCATGATTTTCAGTGTGTGTACGTCATTTTAAATGAGTCAGTAAGCGAGGCCAGTTGGGGAAGAAGCTAATGATTGACATCTACATTGGGGACAGTTGGGAACTCAGCAACCCTGAACTCACATGCCTGGTGCACCAGTGGGCGGAGGGTGTCTTGACTTAAGTCTGTCCTCCTTTAGCCTAACCCGATCATGCTAAATGAGAACTGATAGGTGTTAGCCCAGTGGGCGTGTTAAACTGTGGGAGATTTCCATGGCAGGTTTAAAGTTCTCAAGATTTCCTATCTTTGGCCTTTTAGGATGTACTCCTGTGGGTCAAAACTACACATCCTTAGATGTAAATTGTGGATGTGAGAATGAGTGCAAAAATATAATAATAATAATAATAATAATAAATAAAATATATATATACAGTACCAGTCAAAAGTTCGGACACACCTACTCATTCAAGGGTTTTTCTTTATTTGACTATTTTCTGCATTGTAGAATTATAGTGAAGGCATCAAAACTATGAAATAACACAAATATAATCATGTAGTAAGCAAAAAAGTGTTAAAGAAATCAAATATATTTKAKATTTGAGATTCTTCAAAGTAGCCACCCTTTGCCTTGATTACAGCTTTGCACACTCTTGGCATTCTCTGAACCAGCTTCACCTGGAATGCTTTTCCCCCCACATATGCTGAGCACTTGTTGGCTGCATTTCCTTCACTCTGCAGTCCAACTCATCCCAAACCATCTCAATTGAGTTGATGTCGGGTAATTGCGGAGGCCAGGTCATCTTATGCCACACTCCATCACTCTCCTTCTTGGTCAAATAGCAATTACACAACCTGGAGGGTTGTTGGGTCATTGTCCTGTTGAAAAACAAATGATAGTCCCACTACGCACAAACCAGATGGGATGGCGTATCGCTGCAGAATGCTGTGGTTTCTATGCTGGTTAAGTATGCCTTGAATTTTAAATAAATCACTGAGAGTGTCACCAGCAAAGCACCCCCACACCATAACAACTCCTCCTCCATGCTTCACGGTGGGAACCACACATGCGGAGATCATCCGTTCACCTACTCTGTGTCTCACAAAGTGGTTGGAACCAAAATTCTCATTTGGACTCATCAGACCAAAGGACAGATTTCCACCGGTCTAATGTTCATTGCTCGTGTTTCTTGGCCCAAGCAAGTCTCTTCTTTTTATTGGTGTCCTTTAGTAGTGGTTTCTTTGCAGGAAATCGACCATGAAGGCCTGATTCACACAGTCTCCACTGAACAGTTGATGTTGAGATGTGTCTGTTACTGTTGCATTTATTTGTGCTGCAATTTCTGAGGCTGGTAACTCTAATGAACTTATTTTCTGCAGCAGAGGTAACTCTGGGTCTTCCTTTCCTGTGGCGGTCCTCATGAGAGCCAGTTTCATCATAGCGCTTGATGGTTTTTGCGACTGCACTTGAAGAAACTAACATTTCTTGAGATGTTACGTATTGACTGACYTTTATGTCTTAAAATAATGATGGACTGTCGTTTCTCTTTTCTTATTTGAGCTGTTCTTGCCATAATATGGACTTGGTCTTTTACCAAATAGGGCTATCTTCTGTATACCATACCTACCTTGTCACAACACAACTGATTGTCTCAAACGCATTAACAAGGAAAGAAATTCCACAAATTAACTTTTAACAAGGCACACCTGTTAATTGAAATGCATTCCAGGTGACTACCTCATGAAGCTGGATGAGAGAATGCCAAGAGTGTGCAAATCTGTCATCAAGGMAAAGGGTGGCTACTTTGAAGTATCTCAAATATAGAAAATAGTACAAATAAAGAAAAACCCTTGAATGAGTAGGTGTGTCCACATTTTTGACTGGTATATATATGCCACTCGCACTTGATCCCTCCCACTAGCACTGACTTTGCTGATAGCTACTTCWTTACTATAACTGAGGAAATGTGGTTGTCCYACCTAGCTATCTTAAAATGAATGCACTAACTGTAAGTTGCTCTGGATAGAGCAACTCCAAAACTGACTAAAATGTACATGTAAAATGTGCATATCTGTTAGCCTGGTCTCYCCAGCAGGAGAGTAAGAAGGGAGTCTTCTGCAGGGGGAATGGGGGATTAACCTTTTTTTGTACCTCCCAATGGAGATTCATGTGCCCATGTCTCAAACAATGCCTTCTACAAGCCTGTAATGAACTCTGCTAGTGTCATGACAACAGGCTTTCCAAAGGTCAGGCAACTATGGAGTTCAGTTGCTGGAACAGAGCAAATGGAATGGCATCAAACACATGGAAATTATGTGTTTGATGTATTTGATACCATTCCTCCTATTCCACTCCAGCCATTACCACGAGCCCATCCTCCCAATTTAAGGTGCCACCAACCTCCTGTGATGGAGTTGTGTGTGCTTTAAGGCAAAATGTTTATGCCCAGATCTCATGCTGAATATATTGGTTCACTTTCCACCACCGAAAAAAGGTTGTCTGGCCCATCTTGCGAATTAATAAATAATGATGCCAGAGAGCACCTGGTTACAGGTGCGTAAGAATCTGAAGGAAAATACAATGCTAATTTGGCTCCATTTTGAACTTGGTTCTCCAGATGGCACAGCCACTGAGTCATCTCTAACACTGGTGAAATATCTCCAAATYAGCAATCAGTGACATTAGGAGGGGATAAGAGAGAGGGGAGGGGTGAAGGCCGTATTGTGTGCGATGACACATTAAGATGCACAGTTTCCTCCATCGTTGTGTGGTCCGCCATTACATCCTTGACACCCTCACCCATTATAATCAGGCTTTTCATTCTACTTTTAGTAACAAATCCATTAGGATAATTCTCTTAATTAAACTKTCAAAAATGCTTTGTGTTCTCTGTCTCCCTTTGCATGATGTATCATATAGGATTAATCACACTTCATCAAATACCAATTCAATTACAATTGAATGAGTTATGTTTTTTWGTTTACCTCTATTTTTACCACTATCACCTATTACCACTATTAACAGTGGTCTGTAAAACGTGCAAATAATGAGGATATKCTGTTGAAAAATTGGTAGGTAAAGATAGGTAAAGATCAAGACAAAGGTGATGATCGTGGACTACAGGAAAAGGAGGGCTGAGCACTCCCCCATTCTCATCGACGGGCTGTAGTGGAGCAGATTGAGAGCTTCAAGTTCCTTGGTGTCTACATCACCAACAAACTTTCATGGTCCAAACACACCAAGACAGTAGTGAAGAGGGCACGACAATGCCTATTCGCCCTCAGGAGACTGAAAAGATTTGGCATGGGTCCTTGGATCCTCAAAACGTTCTACAGCTGCACCATCGAGAGCATCCTGACTGGTTGCATCACCGCCTAGTATAGGATCTGCTCTGCCTCCGACTGCAAGGCGCTACAGAGGGTAGTACGTACGGCCCAGTACGTCACTGGGACCAAGCTTCCTGCCATCCAGGACCTCTATACTAGGCGGTGTCAGAGGAAGGCCCTAAAAATTGTCAAAGACTCCAGCCACCGTAGTCATAGACTGTTCTCTCTGCTACCGCACTGCTAGCGGTACCGGAGCAACACGTCTAGGTCCAAAAGGCTTCTTAACAGCTTCTACCCCCAAGCCATAAGACTGCTGAACAGTTAATCAAATGGCAGCTATTTGCATTGACCCCCTCCTTTTTCTACGCTGCTTATTATCTATGCATAGTCACTTTACCCCTACCTGCATGTACATATCTCAATTACCTCGACTAACCTGTCCCCCCACACATTGACTCGGTACCGGTACCCCCTGTATACAGTGAGGGAAAAAAGTATTTGATCCCCTGCTGATTTTGTACGTTTGCCCACTGACAAAGAAATGATCAGTCTATAATTTTAATGGTAGGTTTATTTGAACAGTGAGAGACAGAATAACAACAAAAAAATCCAGAAAAACGCATGTCAAAAATGTTATAAAATGATTTGCATTTTAATGAGGGAAATAAGTATTTGACCCCCTCTCAATCAGAAAGATTTCTGGCTCCCAGGTGTCTTTTATACAGGTAACGAGCTGAGATTAGGAGCACACTCTTAAAGGTGTTACCTGTATAAAAGACACCTGTCCACAGAAGCAATCAATCAATCAGATTCCAAACTCTCCACCATGGCCAAGACCAAAGAGCTCTCCAAGGATGTCAGGGACAAGATTGTAGACCTACACAAGGCTGGAATGGGCTACAAGACCATCGCCAAGCAGCTTGGTGATAAGGTGACAACAGTTGGTGCGATTATTCGCAAATGGAAGAAACACAAAAGAACTGTCAATCTCCCTCGGCCTGGGGCTCCATGCAAGATCTCACCTCGTGGAGTTGCAATGATCATAAGAACGGTGAGGAATCAGCCCAGAACTACACGGGAGGATCTTGTCAATGATCTCAAGGCAGCTGGGACCATAGTCACCAAGAAAACAATTGGTAACACACTACGCCGTGAAGGACTGAAATCCTGCAGCGCCCGCAAGGTCCCCCTGCTCAAGAAAGCACATATACATGCCTGTCTGAAGTTTGCCAATGAACATCTGAATGATTCAGAGGACAACTGGGTGAAAGCGTTGTGGTCAGATGAGACCAAAATGGAGCTCTTTGGCATCAACTCAACTCGCCGTGTTTGGAGGAGGAGGAATGCTTCCTATGACCCCAAGGACACCATCCCCACCGTCAAACATGGAGGTGGAAACATTATGCTTTGGGGGTGTTTTTCTGCTAAGGGGACAGGACAACTTCACCGCATCAAAGGGACGATGGACGGGGCCATGTACCATCAAATCTTGGCTGAGAACCTCCTTCCATCAGCCAGGGCATTGAATATGGGTTGTGGATGTGTTTTCCAGCATGACAATGACCCAAAACACACGGCCAAGGCAACAAAGGAGTGGCTCAAGAAGAAGCACATTAAGGTCCTGGAGTGGCCTAGCCAGTTTCCAGACCTTAATCCCATAGAAAATCTGTGGAGGGAGCTGAAGGTTCGAGTTGCCAAACGTCAGCCTCGAAACCTTAATGACTTGGAGAAGATCTGCAAAGAGGACTGGGACAAAATCCCTCCTGAGATGTGTGCAAACCTGGTGGCCAACTACAAGAAACGTCTGACCTCTGTGATTGCCAATAAGGGTTTTGCCACCAAGTACTAAGTCATGTTTTGCAGAGGGGTCAATACTTATTTCCCTCATTAAAATGCTAACCAATTTATAAAATTTTTGACATGTGTTTTTCTGGATTTTTTTGTTGTTATTCTGTCTCTCACTGCTCAAATAAACCTACCATTAAAATTATAGACTGATAATTTCTTTGTCAGTGGGCAAACGTACAAAATCAGCAGGGGATCAAATACCTTTTTCCCTCACTGTATAGCCTCGTTATTGTTATTTTATTGTTGCACTTTCTTTTTTTAATTTTTWAAAATATTTTCTTAAAACTGCATTGTTGGTTATGGGCTTGTAAGTAAGTAAGCATTTCACAGTAAGCTCTACTACACCTGTTGTATTCGGCACGTGACAAATACAGTTTGATTTGATTTAAATGTGAAATTTGTTGACAAAGTCTCTGTCCAATTACTCTAGCTGCTGTCGTTGCATAGTTTGGTATTCCTAGACTGGAATATGAATAACAGATTGTGGCTTTAATGACTTGCTGTAAATACTTACATTTGAAGCATGATTCATTTGTGATTGATGGAAATATAGGGCTCCGAAGTTGCTCATTTACTGTTGCCGTCCCTAGATAGGGACAGTTTGTCTGGATACTTTTCTCATTCTGTGGCTCTGGCATTTATTGATGGTTTTGCTTCATCATGTTTAGAGATGAATGCCCAGTGGTTAATGTTGATATTTTTTTWAATTGTACTTCATGATTGGTTTTCCTTGTAAACATTTCAACCAAATGAGCCATAATTACAAAAATAAATTTACCCTGCTTCCTGGCTGAAAGTTCACATCAAGAATTTCTTAAATCATAGCACGGTTCTAGACTCCCTAATCACATGTACATTCTAAGTATGCCAGATTTAATCCCACAAAATACATTTTAAGCTCATGTGATTTATCTGACAAGCTCTATAAATGCTGGAGATGCCTGTCTCACTAATATATATGATGGACCTCTGAATAGCTGGACAGTGGATGAGCTCTACGGAGCTGTCAAACTTAATCCCAAAATGATTAGTCAAGTCATTCAAGCGTAAAGAAGCATTTTACAGACCCCAATCATCAACATAATGGACTATTTTWTACCGTCCCGTTCTTCTACTGCCATGCTATGCTGGATCCCATTACATTACAGAAGCCCATTGCAAAGTGGGTGGCTCACTAACATGATTTGCAGGTGACCATATGTTAATATCTATCAAGTCAGTATTTTCCATGAGAGCTTTATTATTTAATCAGATTAATTAATGTGAATGAATATAAACGTTGTTCGTATTTGGTCAGTCAACAGTTTGTCATGAGTGAGTAAAGGGTATTTTGCCATCTCATAGCATAGCTCTAAAACCTGTGAAGATGGCTCGAATGGAGGATAAACATGTCATATGTTTGACATTGTTGAAAAGCATAACAATTWTTGTTTTCTTTAACTACAGTGGGGCAAAAAAGTATTTAGTCAGCCACCAATTGTGTGTAACGTTCGTTCTCCTCCTCGTCTGAGGAGGAGCATGGATCGGACCAAAACGCAGCTTGTGTAGAATACATGATGAATTTATTTAAACAAGACGAACACGAAGCACACTTGAGAAATTACAAAACAATAAACGACGTAGACCGACCTGAACATGAGAACTTACAGAACACGAAGAACGCACGAACAGGAACAGACTAGACAAACGAAACAGTCCCGTGTGGTACATACACTGACACGGAAGACAATCACCCACAAACAAACGGTGTGAACAGCCTACCTTAATATGGTTCTCAATCAGAGGAAACGTCAAACACCTGCCCCTGATTGAGAACCATATAAGCCTAATTAACAATGAACCTAAACAAGAAACAAATAACATAGACTGCCCACCCAGCTCACGTCCTGACCAACTAAACAAAGCTAAACAAAGGAAAATAAGGTCAGGAACGTGACATTGTGAAAGTTCTCCCACTTAAAAAGATGAGAGAGGCCTGTAATTTTCATCATAGGTACACTTCAACTATGACAGACAAAATGAGAAAAAAAATCCAGAAAATCACATTGTAGGATTTTTAATGAATTTATTTGCAAATTATGGTGGAAAATAAGTATTTGGTCACCTACAAACAAGCAAGATTTCTGGCTCTCACAGACCTGTAACTTCTTCTTTAAGAGGCTCCTCTGTCCTCCACTCGTTACCTGTATTAATGGCACCTGTTTGAACTTGTTATCAGTATAAAAGACACCTGTCCACAACCTCAAACAGTCACACTCCAAACTCCACTATGGCCAAGACCAAAGAGCTGTCAAAGGACACCAGAAACAAAATTGTAGACCTGCACCAGGCTGGGAAGACTGAATCTGCAATAGGTAAGCAGCTTGGTTTGAAGAAATCAACTGTGGGAGCAATTATTAGGAAATGGAAGACATACAAGACCACTGATAATCTCCCTCGATCTGGGGCTCCACGCAAGATCTCACCCCGTGGGGTCAAAATGATCACAAGAACGGTGAGCAAAAATCCCAGAACCACACGGGGGGACCTAGTGAATGACCTGCAGAGAGCTGGGACCAAAGTAACAAAGCCTACCATCAGTAACACACTACGCCGCCAGGGACTCAAATCCTGCAGTGCCAGACGTGTCCCCCTGCTTAAGCCAGTACATGTCCAGGCCCGTATGAAGTTTGCTAGAGAGCATTTGGATGATCCAGAAGAAGATTGGGAGAATGTCATATGGTCAGATGAAACCAAAATAGAACTTTTTGGTAAAAACTCAACTCGTCGTGTTAGAAGGACAAAGAATGCTGAGTTGCATCCAAAGAACACCATACCTACTGTGAAGCATGGGGGTGGAAACATCATGCTTTGGGGCTGTTTTTCTGCAAAGGGACCAGGACGACTGATCCGTGTAAAGGAAAGAATGAATGGGTCCATGTATCGTGAGATTTTGAGTGAAAACCTCCTTCCATCAGCAAGGGCATTGAAGATGAAACGTGGCTGGGTCTTTCAGCATGACAATGATCCCAAACACACCGCCCGGGCAACGAAGGAGTGGCTTTGTAAGAAGTATTTCAAGGTCCTGGAGTGGCCTAGCCAGTCTCCAGATCTCAACCCCATAGAAAATCTTTGGAGGGAGTTGAAATTCCGTGTTGCCCGGCAACAGCCCCAAAACATCACTGCTCTAGAGGAGATCTGCATGGAGGAATGGGCCAAAATACCAGCAACAGTGTGTGAAAACCTTGTGAAGACTTACAGAARACGTTTGACCTCTGTCATTGCCAACAAAGGGTATATAACAAAGTATTGAGATAAACTTTTGTTATTGACCAAATACTTATTTTCCACCATAATTTGCAAATAAATTCATAAAAAATCCTACAATGTGATTTTCTGGATTTYTTTYCTCATTTTGTCTRTCATAGTTGAAATATGATATGATGAAAATTACAGGCCTCTCTCATCTTTTTAAGTGGGAGAACTTGCACAATTGGTGGCTGACTAAATACTTTTTTGCCCCACTGTATGTCAAAGAACTTGTGAGCTGGGGTTTGAACATAATATATAAAAGCCTGCTAGTGAACTGGTGTATCAACAGAATTTGTTACTGTATCTTTAAACTGCCCAGGGGAGTTTCAACATTTCTTTATTAAACTGACCRATGCCRAAGACACCAGAGATGTATTGCTATTATAAAGTTTGTTACAAGTGATGAATGACACTGTTTCAGGTTATATAACAACAGACTCTTTTTCAACAGCATGTTTGCTTACACATAGTGAACATTATGTTCTGATTTTTAGCAGCCTGAGCCAAAGGATATCATCCCAAAACAAAGGATATCACTCATTAATTACTCTACCACCCCGATAGACTCCTGTGAGCTCTGTAGACATTTTTAAAGGCATCCTTGAGAGGAAGTTGCCGCCCCTATTTCGACGTAATTCCTGTCCTAGAGAGGAAATGCTTGTTTAGGTTCTACCTCCGAAGAATGACGTATGGCTCCTAATACATATTCGCGAATTGGGGATGGAAACGTGGTGATTTCSACGTGAAGTGGAGAAAAAACACTAGGGCACTGACAGTTGTCAGTGTAGCTAGCTAGAATGCTAACCTTATCTAGCTAGCTAACTATAGGTACTGTAACTGCCAAAATAAATGAAACACCAACATAAAGTGTATTAATAGGGCGTTGGACCAACATGAGCTGCCAGACAGCTTCAATGCACCTTGGCATAGATTCTACAGGTGTTTGGAACTCTATGCGACACCATTTTCCATGAGAAATTCCATCATTTGTTATCAAATCACATGGTTAGCAGATGTTAATGCGAGTGTAGCGAAATGCTTGTGGTATTTTGTTGGTGGTGGTGGAAAACGCTGTCACAGGCCGCTCCAGAATCTCCCATAAGTGTTCAATTGGGTTGAGATCTGGTGTTGGTGACTGACACACACACACACACACACACACACACACACACACGCACAACCTTTAAACCCCCTATGCTTCTTTGAGACCCCTCTTTCAAAGTCACTGAGATCTCTTCTTCTAGCCATGGTAGCCAAAATAATGGGCATTTTTATACATGACCCTAAGCATGGTGGGATGTTAATAGCAAAATTAACTCAGGAACCACACTTGTGTGGAAGCACCTTCTTTCAACATACTTTGTATCCCTCATTTACTGAAGTGTTTCCTTTATTTTGGCAGTTACATGTAACCTGTATTTTGCTAACCTTATTTAGCTAGCTAATGTTATCTGTTGTTGCTAAGTTCTTTTTAATACACCGTATTAAAAAATAATTGCCAGCTGGCTAGGCTGGTTCTGGAGCTGGATTTGTCATAAGCATTTTGGGGAAACTTTGCAACAGATGGATAGGGAAACCAATATATTTGACATCTATTGTTATCTCCAAATTTCTTCCATAAATTGTGGCCACGAATCCACCTTAGAAATAGTTTGAAAGAATACAATGAAGCTCCAGTAATATGGATAAGTATTGAACAGTTTGTGATAGAGACATGCTTTTCTACATTGTAATGGACATGGTGCAACCTTTGGTTGGCTGCTGGAGGCTGCGGTACAGCAAAGCCAAGTTAGCCCATGCTCATCGTTCTCACAGGGGAAGTAGAATGATAGGCTACAAGAAATGTACTCATGATGAACGCYGCAAATGATACACTACATGACCAAAAGTATGTGGACACCTTCTCATCGAACATCTCATTCCAAAATCATGGGCATAAATATGGGGTTGGTCCCTCCTTTGCTATAACAGCCTCCACTCTTTTGGGAAGGCTTTGGAACTAAGGGGCCTAGCCCGAACCATCAAAAACAGCTCCAGACCAATATTCCTCCTCCACCAAACTTTAAAGTTGGCACTATGTATTCAGGCAAGGAGCATTCTCCTGGCATCCGCCAAATCCAGATTCATCCGTGGGATTGCCAGATGGTGAAGCGTGATTTATCACTCCAATGGCGGCGAGCATACACCACTCAAGCTAACGCTTGGCATTGCGCATGATGATCTTAGGCTTGTGTGTGGCTGCTCGGCCATGGAAACCCATTTCACGAAGCTCCCGACGAACAAGGGGTGTGAATATTTTCTGAAGGCACTGTATAGAGGTGCAAAAACAAGTTTGCACCTCCTATTTTTATATGCTTCATGGCTCAGGAGCTCAAGTGGATGTTGAAAGGCTATTTGGCTCAGCTCAATCATGACTCGTGAAGAGGAAGAACATTGCAGATGTTTCTGATTAATTAACAATGCCATGCTGGTGGGTGGTAACTTTGAAATAAAACCCAGCCCTGAAACGAAACGTAGTCAGATAAGTATTTGCATGTCATCTCATAGGAAAAGACATTGCATTGACACGGATTTCCATGCATTTTCCACATCAAGCTCAAATGTATCATACTTTGACTAAAACAATGACTTATTGACTAAAATCGTTGCGCAACATCATGGGTAAGCTCTGGGCATTGTCTTTCAGCAGTTGTGGGTGTTTAAATTGTACTTTTCCCCTAACAGTGGTCAGATGGTTGACTGCCCCTTGGAAGCCTTTGCCTGACTAACCGGTGTCTGTATGTAGCCTCGCTACTTTTATAGCCTCGCTACTGTATATAGCCTGTCTTTTTACTGCTGTTTCATTTCATTACTTACCTATTGTTCACCTAATACCTTTTTTGCACTATTGGTTAGAGCCTRTAAGTAAGCATTTCACTSTAAGGTCTACACCTGTTGTATTCGGCGCACGTGACAAATAAACTTTGATTTGATTTGATGAGAGCTCTCCCCTGGGAGATCAGTTCTTGCTGAAGATCAGCGATAAACTTCAATGGCCACTGCCTGTCAGAATTTATCAGCATATTTTGGATTTCTCTTCCTCCCTTTSCCATTTGTTTCCTTTGGTTGACTTCCAAAAAGGATTGTATTTTATAAAGGAGGAAAAAAGTCCATAGAATAGCAAACAGCTGTTCACCTTATTCTGTTTTGGCAATCAATATAAACTGTAGTCATTTGACAAACCAATCCTCAAGAGAACATCCATATATAATCAGTAGTGCAAATGGACTTCTTTCAACAGTGAGATGAAAGTGGATTTCTTCTGTGATGCATTTCAGGTACAACTGCTCCAGCCTTGCTGAATAGTACCTCCAACCAGCTCTACCTTCACTTCCAGAGTGATATCAGTGTTGTTGCYGCTGGATTCCACCTTGAGTACAAAAGTGAGTACAGTGTGTCTCATTTTAAAACGTTAATTATCTCCATACCCTCTGCCACGGTGAAGAAAAAAAAGGAATCCACAATATGTCCCCTTTGCAAATTACATTTTGCTTAAACACTCTCTATCKCTCTCCCTCCCCCCTCTCTCTCTCTCTGTGCATCCTTTTTTATAACAAGGATGTAGTGGGTATGTAGTAGCATCACCTACAGTGCAGTTAAAAATATCATGATCAAAAACTCTCAACAAGACATTTTACTTTTTTATGTCCAGAATTAAGAAGCTCTGGGTGAGGTTTGTGCATTTTCAACATATGTAAAAGCTTAAGAAAAGTAACCAAAGCTGTCATCATAGTTGGCATTCTGTCCACCTGTCTATTAACTCACTACTGTAGCCTACTGAGTAAGACTGATTTGAATACAGTAACCTGTCTAAGGGAAAATGATAGCCTTCGGAAGGTTGTCAGCTTGCCTTTGGATGCCATCCCTCTCAACTACTTTCACTCAGACAACAAAAGACAGTAGACCAAAGAATTTCCCCCTCTTGAATCTCTACTGTGCTGTATAAACCAATGTACTTTAGCAGGATCAAATAATACATAATCTACACATACACAGACCCTTGTTGCTAGATGAAGTGCCAACCTTTTTACAACATAACGACAAGTGCATTACAACCGAAATGTTGTTAACCCAAAAATAAATACAAAGAAAACTGGCCGATTTAAAATCTGATGTCTCCACCTTTTACCGTTGCCTCTTAGATCGGTTGGAACCAGATTTTAACCGCTGCCTCTTAATCAGTTGGAGACATATTTTTACCACTGCCTCTTAGATGGGTTGAGACAGATTTTTACCTCTGCCTTTTAGATGGGTTGGAGACAGATTTTTACCTCTGCCTTTTAGATGGGTTGGAGACAGATTTTTACCTCTGCTTTTAGATGGGTTGGAGACATATTTTTACCACTGCCTTTAGATGGGTTGGAGACGATTTTTACCACTGCCTTTTAGATGGGTTGGAGACATATTTTTACCCTGCCTTTTAGATGGGTTGGAGACATATTTTTACCCTGCCTCTTAGATGGGTTGGAGACGATTTTTACCTCTGCCTTTTAGATGGGTTGGAGACAGATTTCTTCTGCCTTTAGATGGGTTGGAGACATATTTTTACCTCGCCTTTTAGATGGGTTGGAGACAATTTTTACCACTGCCTTTTAGATGGGTGGAGACGATTTTTACCACTGCCTTTAGATGGTGGAGACATATTTTTACCACTGCCTTTTAGATGGTTGGAGAATTTTTTACCACTGCCTTTAGATGGTTGGAGACATTTTTACCACTGCCTTTAGATGGGTTGGAGACATATTTTTACCTCTGCCTTTTAGATGGGTTGGAGACATATTTTACCACTGACTCTTTTAGATGGGTTGGAGACAGATTTTTACCACTGACTCTTTAGATGGTTGGAGACAGATTTTTACCACTGCTTTTTAGATGGGTTGAGACATATTTTTACCACTGCCTTTTAGATGGGTTGGAAGACCATATTTTTACCACTGCCTTTTAGATGGGTTTGAGACTATTCTTTACCACTGACTCTTTTAGATGGGTTGGAGACATGATTTTACCACTGACTCTTAGATGGTTGGAGACAGATTTTACACTGACTCTTAGATGGGTTGAGACATTTTTTCCACTGCTTAGATGGGTTGGAGATCTATTTTTACCACTGCCTTTTAGATGGGTTGGAGACCTATTTTTACCACTGACTTTTAGATGGGTTGGAGACATATTTCTACCACTGACTCTTAGATGGGTTGGAGACAGATTTTTACCACTGACTCTTAGATGGGTTGGAGACAGATTTTTACCACTGACTCTTAGATGGGTTGGAGACAGATTTTTACCACTGACTCCTGGAGCCTGATGTGAATTCTTATTTGTWTTCTGAAATGGGCTCCCAATCTGTGCTGTGTGGACACTGATAGCATCAGAGATCCTCTGTCTCTGTGTCCGCTTGCCTCACCTGGCTCTGTCTCAACAGAAGAAACAGTGCCCTTTAGCTGCTGTGGCATGTCATGATGTATACCATTTCACCTTATTCATTCTTAACACCTCCAATTCCTCTGTCACTATCTCAAAGTCCTCTCAGTGGATACCAATTTGTCTATTTCCCCTCTCTCAGTCCACTTAGAMGGATAGCCCCTATGTGCAGCCAGTGTGTTATGTGATATACAGTAGATCTAACCAGGAAACTTACCAAATTTGTATTTGCGCTTTACAACTAAATAACCTGTTCTCGGTTTCTCAAAAAACATCTTAAGGCTAAGTTAATTTTCAGAACCTTTGTAGGAGGATCGTTAAATCTCCGAGCTCTTTACCAAAACCATTTTTATTAACGTTGTGCTTGAAAAATGCTCGTAGTCTAAGACCTGATGCATTTTTGCCCTMCCACGACACTTTTTACACTGAAGGTCTCCACTAAACATAAAATAACATGGTTTATCCAACTCTGTGACTGCCAATAACTTCAGAACAAAGTTGACTACAAATACAAAGTTGCCAATCAAATCCAATTTATTTATATAGCCCTTCTTACATCAGCTGATATATCAAAGTGCTGTACAGAAACCCAGCCTAAAACCACAAACAGCAAGCAATGCAGGTGTAGAAGCACGGTGGCTAGGAARAACTCCCTAGAAAGGCCAAAACCTAGGAAGAAACCTAGAGAGGAACCAGGCTATGAGGGGTGGCCAGTCCTCTTCTGGCTGTGCCGGGTGGAGATTATAACAGAACATGGCCAMGRTGTTCAAATGTTCATAAATGACCAGCATGGTCAAATAATAATAATCACAGTAGTTGTCGAGGGTGCAACAAGTCAGCACCTCAGGAGTAAATGTCAGTTGGCTTTTCATAGCCGRTCATTGAGAGTATCTCTACTGCTCATGCTGTCTCTAGAGAGTTGAAAACAGCAGGTCTGGGACAGGTAGCACGTCCGGTGAACAGGTCAGGGTTCCATAGCCGCAGGCAGAACAGTTGAAACTGGAGCAGCAGCACGGCCAGGTGGACTGGGGACAGCAGCAAGGAGTCATCATGCCAGGTAGTCCTGAGGCATGGTCCTAGGGCTCAGGTCCTCCGAGAGAGAGAAAGAAAGAAAAAGAGAGAAAGAGAAAATTAGAGAGAGCATACTTAAATTCACACAGGACACTGGATAAGACAGGAGAAATACTCCAGATAAAACAGACTGACCCTAGCCCCCCGACACATAAACTACTGCAGCATAAATACTGGAGGCTGAGACAGGAGGGCTCAGGAGACACTGTGTCCCCATCCGATGATACCCTCGGACAGGGCCAAACAGGCAGGATATAACCCCACCCACTTTATCAAAGCACAGCCCCCACACCACTAGAGGGATATCTTCAACCACCAACTTACCATCCTGAGACAAGGCCGAGTATTGCCCACAAAGATCTCCGCCACGGCACAACACAAGGGGGGGGGTGCCAACCCAGATGTCTTTGCAATTGATACAAACAAAGCGACGTATAAAAAATATGCTTCTAATGAAAACTGAGATGACTGCATGTTGAAATACATTTCATGTTCAATCATTTGAGTTATATTTTCCTACTTGTAGGCTATTGTCTGTAATTTGTCTCAGTATATTTWAGGATAACGTGCGAAATGATGTACGAAATCTGTGATTTTGTGCATTTTTATTGAGTAAGCATTATGATAAGCCGCCTCAATATTTGCAGCCGTAAGTGGTAATATCTCTAAGAGGCCAGCTGCCATATTGCCCTGCCCCCCTATATTTCAGACCCCCCCTATATATCGACTAGCATTGTGCTCATGCCTTTCTGCTCATGCATTTTCATTTCGATGCCAAACCCACCACTGGTGTGCGTGGCCAAAGAGCTATATTTTCATGTCATCCAACAAATGTAAACGCCTGAATTGAAGAGGGTGCAGATGAAGGATATCAAGGATCTGAAAGGATTCTGTATGGTGGAATGGTCAGTGGTGTAAAGCTCTTAAAGTAAAAATATTTTWAAGTACTGCATTTGTAAATTATGTCTGAGTGTTGGAATGTGCCGGTCTGTCCATTAATAAAAATAACAAAATAAAATCATGCCATCTGGTTTGCTTAAAAAGAAATATATATATATATATATATCATTTACTTTTACTTTTTACTTTTACTCAAGTATGACAATTTAGTACTTTTTCCACCAATACATTTAAATTCAGATACTTTAAGACTTTTACGCAAGTAGTATTTTACTGGGTAACTTTCACTTTTAGTAATTTTCTATTAAGATATCTTTACTTTTACTCAAGTATGACAACGGAGTACTATTTCCACCACTGGGAATGGTCTAAGATCTCTTCCAATGTGTTCTCCAACTCATAAAATGTTTATCTGTTATCCTCATAAGGTGAGGTATTGAAAGGTATTGAAAACAGGGGTGTCAATAATTTTTACTTAGATAGCTTTTTGAGAAAAAAAAGTATTACTGTTAAACCAAATCTCTTTCTCTGAGCATTTGTATTAAGGAAATTATATAAATTTATACTATCTTTTTGAGCATACAACATAGCTCAGTGTTTTAGTTATTTATTTTATACAATCATATTTGCTCATCTTTATCAAGGGTGTCAATAAATTCGGACCCCACTGTATATGGAGAGGAGATATTTAACGAAGGTCATGACTCCTTCTGGTCACTACCCACTGGGCACACTCTGGTTGAATCAACTGTGTTTCCATGTCATTTCACGTTAAATTGACATCTGTGCCCAGTGGGTACACGCCCCACAACACAAACCTACATGCTAGATTAGGCGTATTAACCTTTGAGTCCTGGCTCAATTGCCAACCTGGAACCTCCTTCAAACATGGCAACAGCAACCGAATTATCTATCTTTGAATTGACTTGTTTAACCCTTCATCTCTCCATAGCAACACTTCCCTTTCCAGGTCGCTGTTACATGTATAAATGAAAATGACCTGGTCAAATAAAGATAAAATAATGCAGAACAGGCAGGTTCAAACCAAGGAGGCATGTGCAAATGCTGGGCAAAAAATCTCAGCCSGACCTTGCTAATAGACTTGGACAAAACTAAGACCTGCTGAGAATGTCATGATGTTCCAAATTAAGATGGTTTAAGCCAATTTAATATATACTATTTGCCAGTTCTCTTGAATATTACACATAATTGTCAGGATRTCTTCCTGGAAGCGTTATGCATTATAAAGCCATGCCATTTCTGCAATGTTCTGCAGAAGAGGGGAAAGAAATGTATGTAAAGGACATACACTGTCCAAATGCTTTTATCTCCAGAGCTACTTGTACTGTAAAAATAGATATCATTAAAAAGAAAAAGCTTTCTGACTTTCTGTCAGAACGAGAGCAGCTTGTTATATTTGCATGGAGATGGCTGTCATTGACTTTTAGGTTCATTCTTAATTTTTTGCATCGGATGACTGTGGCTGCATCTTAATGATCCTAGACTAAATCTGTCTTGTGCGCAGTAGTTGCGAAGTGCCAAAGTTATTATGCAGTTGGGAGATTCATGGCACGTGTTTTGATCACCCATTAAGATGGTGAATTAGTTAGAGCTCGGGTGACGAGACAAGTGTATCAAATGTTCGACTTTCTAGATCTTGAAGGCTGAATTCCTGCCTGGATCAGTCCTCTGTGGTTGTGGAGAAAATGTCAGATTTTTATGCTCAASGGTTATCATTTATCATCTGAGAGAATATGGCCATGTGGCATTTTATTGATTTATTCTGCAGAAAAACATTTAAAATGGTTGGTATGTGTAATGTGAGTGTCAGCTAGATGGAATTGGAATTAACAAGTGATATTGATAAAAATAAATGATGTGCTAGTAGTTTGGTATAAGCCAGTGTTCTGATGCCTTAGCATTTAATGAAATACCCAGTTTTCCTTTTATGGTTCAAACGGTTTTTCATCAGTTGTATTAATCTCCACTCACCCCCTCCTGAACATGAGCACGGGCTCCTTAAAATCTATTGAAAGTAACTTGCTCCGAATTCTGCTGTGAATTCTCCAGGAACCAAAGCTAATGTTTAATCTCCATAGTCTCACCCCATCCCCCAACAGCCATTTGGGCTTCCCTGTTTGAAACAGTTTACCTTTTTTCGTGTTTGGTATTGTAGGACTAAGCATTGCATGTGAAAGTGCTTTGCTATTGATAGGGAGAGAAACAATGAGGCAGTTTTACACACACTCACAACGGCACAGTGCCACCTGCTGAGACGTACATCCAAACAAGGTAAATTTATACAGGTTCTCCTTTCATTGGCTTGACTAACGTGGTTGTCATGGCAACATGCTCTCTCACCGCCTCATACTGCAGTGCGTACAGTTTTAACCTACTGAAAGATGCTTTAAAGATGTTTAATTACATTATGTATTTGCATAACGCAGATCAGTGGTTATGCTGTTTTCAGATTTTTTAACAATACAGTTTTTGCGTTCTAAATTCAAAAGCATAGAGACAAAGGTTACACAGCAAAAATGGCACTTATAGCTTCATCATTTTGTCAATACCCTGTGCACCTGGKTACCCCAACTGTAGTCATTTATCAGCATTACCTTCCCACGACTGTGGGTTTATCCATCCAAATTATAGGTGAAATTGCCACGGGAGATGGGCAGACATGTCCCCCCCCAATATTCAGAACAGGTCGATTCGTGTCCCACCAATTATTTCTTTAAAATCCCAAAATATATTATTGGAGGTCAGGGGCCCACAGATAGCATAAGAACACCTCATTAGCAATGGCAAAATGTGTAGAATTGCAGGAAATTAGCTTTAGAGATCGACTTTGGGCACGAAAAACGATCCACGTACTGTACATCACTGGGGCCAAGCTCCCTGCCATCTAGGACCTCTATACTAGGCAGTATCTGAGGAAGGCCCAAAAAATTGCAAAAGACTCCAGCCACCCAAGCCACAGACTGTTCACTCTGCTACCACAAGCGGTACCAATGCACCAAGTCGGGAACCAACAGGACCCTCAACAGCTTCTACCCCCAAGCCACAAGACTTCTAAACAAGACTGCTAAATAGCTAATCAAATGGCTACCCAGACTACCTGCATTGACCCTTTTTGCAGCAACTCTTTTGCACTGACTCTATTCACACACACACACTGGACTCTACCCACACACTAGCACCAACACCCCAACACACTCATACAGTACACACACACGCACATACACACTTACTTTCACACTCACCGCATACGCTGCTGCTAGTCACTTTACCCCTATCTATATGTACAGTACATAGCTACCTCAATGACCTCGTACCTGCACATCGACTCTGTACTGGTACTCCCTGTATATAACCATGTTATTTTCTACTCCCTATATATAGCCAGGTTATTTTACTCGTAATTTTTTATTAGTTATTCACCGTGTCACTATTTCAATKTTTWATTTTTWATCTTATCTTTAACTCTGCATTGTTGGAAAAGGACCCATAAGTAAGCATTTCACTGTTAGTCTACAATTGTTGTCTACAAAGCATGTGACAAATAACATTTGATTGATTTGACTTGAACTCCTCTTTCTCAATTTTCAAACAGAAATGGGGTGTGCCTTTGGTGGTTCATCATTGTGTCATTCGGGTCATGCGGACCCCGACCGACGTACTGTAGCTAGTTCGTTAGCTAAGCTAGCCACTTGTAGCTAGCTAGTAACTCCTCCAGTATGTGTTGGCATCATTTCACAGGATTMGTTTTTGGACTGTTCTGTAAGGATCAATAAGAAATGTCACTTCTGTAGCCAAATATCTTATTCATCCATTTTTGTTTTGTTTTTAAGCATTAAATGACCTTGGTATGATGGTGCATTAAACAGTTATACAGTTTAAAGCCGTAATTTTTTATTTATTCCGATTTTTTCAAAAGGTCAACCAGTGTTTCCAGATTTCTATGAAATATGACATATAATTAATTACAATATGAGTGCAATAATAAAAAAAAAATGGGAAGAAAAGCAATGTTAAAAAGCACATTTTCTGGTTTGGAATGGTGTGGGCTTACCCCAACAACAGAATGGTATGAAACCTGTGAATGTATTGTAATGTTTTAAAAATTGTATAACTGCCTTAATTTTGCTGGACCCCAGGAAGAGTAGCTGCTGCCTTGGCAGAATATAAACTTTTAAAAGTGAGAYTTTCACTGGACAGTTCCTTTAAAACTACAACGTTTTCTCTCAGCCTCATGGAACAATGTGTAGAGTAGCAGGAAATTWACTTTAAATCTGCAAAATGTTCTATCATCCTCATTGTAAATTGTGAAGAATAGCATGAGATAAGCTATAAAACTGCAAATTTTTCTCTCTGCCCCATGGCCAARTRKGTTGAAATGCAGGAAGTTAGCCGTTTTCCCCAAAAGATATCTGTTGGACAGCCTTCCACTTATCCTTCCACTTATACTGTGTTTTCAAAATACCCTTCCATATTACTCCCATATACCCCTCCATATACCCCTTAAAATACCCCTCAGAGGCATAATAAGTAATGTCAAACTGTGTAGAATTACAGGAAATAAGTTTTAAAATGTCAACAACAAAACAATCAGTGGGAGAACCCCTGTCTGTACTGTTTCACCCTTGATCCAAATGACAAATTATTTAAATATACAAAACTTTGTCACGTTCGTCATAACGAGGATACCAAGGCGCAGCGTGATTTGAATACATTCTTCTTTAATTGACGAAGAATACTGAACAAACAACAAAACGTGCCGCTAATAATAACGAGTGCAGCCATGCAACATCACATAGACAATAACCCACAAACCTAACCAAACTACACACACACACACCTAGACATACAAAAACCCTAGACAATACAAAACAATCATACCCACYCTCGTCACACCCTGACCTGACCAAAATAATACACAAAACATAGAATACTAAGATCAGGGCGTGACAAAACTTAAACTTACTAAAATCATTATGTCAAAACCAATCTACTGTTTCTCTATTTAATTAGCTATAGGCTATACTAGAGCCTGTTCACAGCATTCAATAATCATATCCAATTGGCTTTGCAATATTCTCCAATGTGTTTGCCTCTTGTTGCTCCAGATTTGATAACTACTGTGCAACTCTGAAACACATAAGTCTCAAAACATGATCACCAAACTGAGGTATAAAGACCAAACATTCTTGTGATGTGCAACATCAAGTATTCTATCTAACCAGACATGATGACACCTGTTTTCTCTCTCTGCTTCATCCAGCCGTTGGTCTCACCACCTGTCCGGAGCCGATGGTGCCTGCCAACGGGATCAAAACAGGGGACAGGTACATGGTCAACGAAGTAGTGTCATTCAGCTGTGAACCGGGATACATGCTGCAGGTGAGAGCTTTTGCCTTTTAGAGAATCATGTCTGCTGTATTCCCACTGTTATGTCAACTTGTTAAGCTTTATTCAATAAGTAAATGTGCAGAGATGTGTGCTGGGTCACGTGTATGCATGGTAAACTCAGTAACAGAGGCAAACAGTGATTTGTCTCTGAGTTCAGTGTGCTTAGAGAGAAACCCCCTGCCTTTACTTCTGCTGGGAAACTCTTTTCCAGGGCCACTCCCATATATCATGTATGCCAGGAACCGTGCGGCGCTGGAACTACCCTCCCCCACTCTGCATTGGTAAGAACTTTTACTTTGAAATAGTCACATTCACGGCTCTTTTTGACAGTTTCATTGCTATTCATTGTCTGCACTATTTTACAATGTGTACCACGCATTATGTGCATTTTCCTTTCCAGCAAAGTGTGGTGGAACAGTACATGACTTGACCAATGTTATTTTAAGTCCTGGATTCCCTGGCAACTACCCTGGTAACCTGGACTGTACATGGAGGATTATTTTACCAGTTGGATATGGTGAGGAACCTGCTATGGTAACGATAATGATAAGGAGCCATGGCTAATGTTAACAAGGTACTATGTACTATGTGTATACCAACAATGCATAAGCTTGTGTTTTTTACAGGGCCCAATATTTTTCATAAGACACAAAAAATGCTTTTACAGATGCTGATTTGAGCTTTTAGGACAGACACAGTGGGTAGAATAAAGCATTGCAAGAAAGTGGTATATGGATGCATAACTACGAGATTATCCTTCAATTGTCACGCCCTGACCTTAGAGAGCCTTTTTATTTCTCTATTTGGTTAGGTCAGGGTGTGATTTGGGTGGGCATTCTAGTTTTCTATTTCTTTGTGGCCGGGTATGGTTCCCAATCAGAGGCAGCTGTCTGTCGTTATCTCTGATTGGCAATCATACTTAGGCAGCCTGTTTTCCCACCCTAGTTTGTGGGATGTTGTTTTTGCACAGTTGCTGTCTGCCCTGCAGAACTTTAAGTTWGTTTTTTCCTTTGTTGTTTTTGGTGTTCATTGAAATAAAGTACGATRAACACCTTCCACGCTGCGCTTTGGTCTCATTCCGGCGAYGGACATCAATGGATTGTCCTAWGCATCACCAAGTGGCAAATGCTTTCCTCCAGCATTAGGCCTTGAACTAACAGAACACAACTTACCAGAAAAACACACTGAAATTGATTATAATAATTTCCCACTTCTGTGTTTCCCCTGGAAAAACATGAGCTGATCTTAATGTCATATTGAGGAATCATTTGTACCATCATAACAAATGATGAGTTGAATAGTTTCTCTCAACATGCCGATATGATGTAGCTTGACAAAAATAGGCTAGCACAATAGGTGAAAATAAACCACATCAAATGAGCCATGCTAATGTCTGCTAAATGCATAAAATGATTACAACACATGTCCACACGTGCCACAATTTCTGTTAACAGTTAACGCTTTAGGTTAATGGGACTTMAACCATTTAACACTTTGATGCATGTTTTGATTATGAAATTAACATAGCTCCAACAACTGTAAGCCTTTGTCCATACAGTACACCTCATATAATATTTCTGTTTTACAGGTGCTCATATTCAGTTTTTCAACTTCTCCTCTGAAGACAACCATGATTTTTTAGAGGTGCGAAATGGGCCGCAGCACAGCAGCTCTCTGATTGGACAGTTCAGCGGAAGTCAGCTGCCACCCAACCTGCTGAGTACAACACATGAGACCATGATCCACTTCTACAGTGACCACTCCGAAAACAGGCAGGGATTCAAACTGGCCTACCAAGGTGAGGTATACTCTGTTTTCATCAACCATGTGAAACCCTATCCGTCTAGCTCCRTTTCTTCTAAATGAGCTTGGTCTCTATTGGTTTCAATTGACAATTTTGGTACTTGGTTGTTGTTTTGGGGGATTTTGTGATACATCTGGAAAACAATCTATGGAAAGGCCGATGTGAAATCCTTATTGTCTTCTGTTGATATACTCTAGCTTTCTTTTTAGGAAGAAACTCAGAGTGATTAAATGTTAAATTCAAAATAGATGGAATGTCAGATTCAAGGACTTAAGTGCCTGTCAGTTAAATTATCTGAGAATCTGCCCTCTTAGGATCATTGAGAGGTTTCTCCATTATGTGGCTGCTCCCGTCTGGATAAAGCATTCGGAATCAATGTAGAGTGGCATTTAGATGTTGAGTGTATGGCTTCCACCTTACAAGAGATAACCCTGTATGTCTTCTTCTCCCACTTCTAGGCCAGAGGGTTCATATTCTGGCTTTCCCTCCTCTCCTCTTAGCAGACAAAAACAACCATATGGCTAGAATACTACATCTCATTTGACAATTGCTGCTTACAGGCTAGTTCATTGTTGCCTGACTACCCAACCTCCTTTCTCTGGCCAAATGCCAGTTTAGTCTCCRCAATGAGTCTGGATCTGAATACCTCCCCGAAGATTTCTAGAACGCAAACACATTCTAACCGTTCTGATTGATCCCAGAAACCGATGGGTTGGGCCAGAGCCAGAACACATGTGGGTAAAGCAGTGTTTTGAAAATTATTCATTGGCATTTATACTCTGATTGGTTAGAGATGATCCAATCACTGATGACTTTTATATAACACCCCTCATTTTGGCGTCACCACAAACGACTTCAACGATGGCACTCTCAGACTGAAGCCTGTAGCTAACATAGAACAGCGGAATAATTCAATTTGAGTCGTCAAGCAATGTTAATTGTATATGTCAATTGTCAGCTTTATCAAGCTTCATTAGCTTTTGGAGTAACGCTGATGGCATTTAAAAAGTTTGGGGTCACTTAGAAATGTCCTTGTTTTTGAAAGAWAAGCAAAACAAAAAGTYCATTAAAATAACATCAAATTGATCAGAAATACAGTGCAGACATTGTTAATGTTGTAAATGACTATTGTAGCTGGAAACGTCAGATTTTTTATTGAATATCTACATAGGCGTATAGAGGCCCATTTCAGCAACTATCACTCCTGTGTTCCAATGTCACATTGTGTTAGCTAATCCAAGTTGATMATTTTAAAAGGCTAATTGATAATTAGACATTTCTAAGTGACCCCAAACTTTTGAAMGGTAATGTATTTTTAGGTTGAAATAGAAAAGCTTGATGGTTTCCTGATGGCCATTCTTTGTTGTTGGCATATGCTTGAAATACACATGTCACTGTGACATTTTGTGGAAATGTGTCTGACAGGTGGCATGTGTTCCAGTACTGTCTCAAAAGGTTATTAAGTGGGATGAGTCACCTGTGGAGAGACCACAGAATTTGTTTGAAAATGTCTTGTTGTGATGATAGTACGTATATTCCTGTTATAATAATTAGGTTCTCTCTCTCTCTCTCTCTCTCTCTCAGCATATGAATTGCAGAATTGCCAAGACCCTACTCAATTCCCTAATGGATATATTATTAATAATGACTACAATGCTGGCCAATCAATAACTTTTGAATGCTTTCCTGGATACATTCTGATTGGACATCCTGTGCTAACATGCCAACATGGAATCAACAGAAAATGGAATCATCCCTTTCCCCGGTGTGAGGGTGAGCATGAATTAATATGATACATTTCAGATGTTTCACCAAAAGCACTTCTTTGCTTTACAGTTTATCAAACTATTTTAGAATGTATTTGTTAGGAAGTGTTTTAGCCCTACACTAGAATTCTATCCAGCCATTACCTATTTCTCGTAATGCTCTTGAAGTGAAGTTCTGTTGTTTTAACTCTGCACAAAAAATGGCGGTGTTTTCCAAAACTGACTCTAATTACTGCCTTTGAAAACTGCTCCAGTTAAGACCCACACTACTGGGACGTCTTCTAAATTGCTTCTGATTTGAGCAGTAAGAGCTGAAAAAATCCTTAATCAATACCTCCAAAGATTTCTCAGAGTCGTCCCACGTGATTTAAAAAATATATTTTAATATATTAAAAGTATTCTTAAATATACCAAAAATTGAACAATATACTTCAAATATGAGATGTATTTTTCTATTATATCTGAAGTATACTATAAATATAATATCATTACACTCTAAACAGACTTAAGTGTACTTTATATTCAATGTTTTTTCAGTCTTTTAGTATACTATATGTTCCCTATCATTAAACTTAAACACACTCATTAAAACTGTACTTCAACTTCAAACACTTTAATTGTAGTTTAGAATCTTCATTAAAAATACTCTTGGAGTTGTTTTTAATGATAGATTTTTTTTTAAATTAAACTCTTCTTCTGAGTGATCAGGTACACGAAGTATACAGGGCCTTGCAAAAGTATTCACACCCCTTGTATTTCTTCAAATTGTATTGTGTTRAAAAGTGGGATTAAAATTGATTTAAATGTGATTTGTTGTCAACAATGAWCTCAAAATACTCTGTAATGTCAAATTGGATAACTAAAATATAGTAATTTCATAAGTATTCAGCCGCTTTGTTTAGGCACACCTAAATTAGAYCAGGAGTCAAATTTGGCTTAACAAATCACAGAATATGTTACATRGACTCTGTGTGAAATAATAGGGGTTTGTAATCATTTTTGTTATGATTAACCCTTCCTCTGTCCCTCATTCATACAACATCTGTAAGGTCCCTCAGTCAAGTATTGCATTTCMGKCACAGATTACACTACAAAGACCCGGGAGCCTTTCRAAAGCCTCATAAAAGGGCAGTGATTSGTAAATCGTTCACAATATCCAATCAAACATTGAMTATCTCTTTAAGCATGGTCAAGTTAATAATTATGCAGTTGATTATGTATTAAACCACCCAGACACATCAAAGAAACAGTCGTCCTTCTGAACTGAGCTGCAGGACAGGAATGAAACTGCTCAGGGATGTTACCATGAGGCCATTGGTGATTGTAAAACAGTTGCAGAGTTCAATGGCTGTGATGGGAGAAAACTTGTGTCATGGCACAGGATTGTGTCATGGCACAGATCTGGGGAAGGGTACAAAAATGCTGCATTGAAGGTCCCCAAGAACACAGTGGCCTCCATCATTCTTAAATGGAAGAAGTTTGGAACCACCARGACTCTTCCTAGAGCTGGCCGCCTGGCCAAACTGAGCAATTTGGGGAGAAGGGCCTTGGTCAGGGAGGTGACCAAGAACCTGATGGTCACTCTGACAGAGCTCCAGAGTTCCTCTGTGGAGATGGGAGAAACTTCCAGAAGGCCAACCATCTCTGCAGCACTCAACCAATCAGGCCTTTGTGGTAGAGTGACCAGACCGAAGCCACTCCTCATTAAAAGGCACATGACAGCCCACTTGGAGTTTAAAGGACTCTGACCTTGAGAAACAAGATTCTCTGTTCTGATGAAACCAAGATTGAACTCTTTGTCCTGAATGCCACGCGTCACGTCTGGAGGAAACCTGGCACCATCTCTACGGTGAAGCATGGTGGTGGCAGCATCATGCTGTGGGGATGTTTTTCAGCGGCAGGGACAGGGAGACTAGTCAGGATTGAGGGAAAGATCGGATCGAACATCTCTGGAGAGACCTGAAAATAGCTGTGCAGCGATGCTCTCCATCCAACCTGACAGAGCTTGAGAGGATCTGCAGAGAATAATGGGAGAAACTCCCCAAATACAGGTAGGTGTGCCAAGCTTGTAGCATCATACCGAAGAAGACTCTAGGCTGTAATCGCTGCCAAAGGTGCTTCAACAAAGTACTGATAAAAGGGTCTGAATACTTATGTAAATGTGATATTTAAGTTTTGTTTCGTTTTTTTGCAAAATTTAAAAAAACGTTTTTTTTGCTTTGTCATTATGGGGTATTGTGTGTGGATTGATGTGGGGGGAAAAAATATTTAATGCATTTTAGAATAAGGCTGTAACATAACAGAATTTAGAAAAAGTCAAGTGGTCTGAATACATTTGGAATGCTTATGCAATTAGTATATTTGAGTTATTTAATTTCTATCGATCAATTTTTTTTTATTTAATTGAAATCTTCCACTTTGACAGAATATTTTCTGTAGATTGTTGACAAAAAAAATACATTTTTATCTTACTTTGTAACAATAAAATGTGAAGAAATCCAAGGGTTATGAATACTTTTGCAAGGCACTGTAGTTTCAGTGCCAATAATGAGTTCAAGTATAGTACTTTCTGAATTCCTGTTYAGAAGAGTGCAGAGAAAGTTGACAATGATGACGATAGTTTATTCCACATAACAAAACATGCACAGCTGAGGCATGCTTCCTGAGAGTAAACTTTTTCATATCTCAAGAAAATATACTTAAATACACTTTTTTGAAAGTATACTTAACTTAAATGTCCACATAATATATTTCAAGTGCACTTTCAAAAACGCATGAGCTCAAACATTTGCATATTACCAGCATACTTTTCTGCATGTGAAGTTTTGATTTATAATCGGATATTGTTCCTCATATTTAACTTATTCAAATGTTTTGATGTTCATTTTCAAACTGAATAATGGTGTAATTTTAATTACACATTTAATTTTTATTGAAATGTGAACTTATTACCGTAATAAGAAYAACTAAAGCGTGAAATGCGCATGGTGCACAGTTATCAAAAGTGGTATTCGTAAATTGTTGGTCCAGCTASAACTGCTTTGTAAATCGCATGTTGACATTGGTTGAGAAGATGCCTTGGACAATTAAGGTAACATTTACATGGCTAATTACGATAGCTGATGTGCTTAATTAGTATGACTGTATTTGTAAAAGTATACTTGAAATACAATATAAATATTTTTTTWAAGAAAATACAGGAATTGTATTTCAAATAACATTTTAGTATAATTCTAATTTATGAGAAATATACGTAATAT
Source organism: Salvelinus sp. IW2-2015 (assembly GCF_002910315.2). NCBI lineage: Eukaryota > Metazoa > Chordata > Actinopteri > Salmoniformes > Salmonidae > Salvelinus > Salvelinus sp. IW2-2015. The sequence goes on from NC_036858.1 coordinate 54,132,176, forward strand.
TTACCTGAGGTGTATTTGAAGTATATTTGTTTTTGCTCTTTATCTATACTAAGACAATACTTAAGTACAAAAAAGTGTCCCAATTTAGATAAWTATAAGTGTGTTTAATATACTTAAATGCTCATAAAATACAAATAAAATTGACAATGCAATATATGTATTTAAAATGGTTCCAWTTTAGATTATTTTAAATGTACTTAAAATGCAAAAAAAATATATGATTAATGTATATTTAAAAAATTTGAATAATCCCGCTTGCGGTCCCTCATTCAACCACACCTTTCAGCATCATGATAGTGTGTTTTTGCAGTGTATTTGGTATGTTCGGTTCTTGTTGAAGTATCTAAAGTCATTGCCACTTTTCCCTTTTAGTTTCAAAGCTCAATGTGCAGAATTKACTAATCCCGGAAAACAGGGAAAGAGACAGCAGGATAGTACAATAAAGTGTGAGGTTTACTCTGTTGTCAACACTGTCAAAACTCATGTTTGCTGCTCATATTTTATCGACAAGTAGTAGAGTATACAGAATTTACCAGCAAATATTTGAAATGAAGGTTCAATTGGTGAAGTAATGCTCTTAAATTGTTAGCAGACAAAGCCAAGCAAAGCTACTGAGACCAATCCACTTAACATCTATTCCCACTACATGCTACACATACCCTCTGTGATAATACTGCTCCCTCTTCCCTTCTAATGCAGCTCCATGTGGCTACAACATGACAGCTCAGAATGGCACCATATTCTCGCCACAATACCCAAATGAGTACCCTAACTCACAGGACTGCACCTGGCTTATCATCGTGCCACATGGACATGGCATTTACATCAACTTCACCCTGCTTCAGACAGAGCCTGTCACGGATTACATTGCTGTATGGTAAGGGACTAATGGTTTTCACAACACCCGTCGGTTAATCCATTGGCTGATATGTATTTTCGGTGGAGAACTACCATTTACGTCACAGCATAGGAAGACTCAGAGTTATACTAAGAATACAGGAAACAAATAATCATATTACTGTACAGTACATGTTGCCTTAACTCCCTTTACTAGTGAAGATGCACTTGAATGTCACAATAGAATAATCTGCAGCACTCGAGAGTGGATTAAAACACTGTATATCAATGGGGAAAATACACACTTTTTGCCACAATACAGACCTCTGAGTTATATAAGCTACTACTATTCAAAGCCATTAAAAGAGGCCAGTAGTCAGTAAAGCCATATTTTTTTTGCTTTTTCATTCAACAGTGTGTAATTTAATGCTTTTATCTGAAAGTGAGCACAAATATTGCTATAGATTTGAGAACAAATCAATTCAACCAAGACACACTGAAATGCTGGACATTATTGCACTCTTTAACGTGTGCATTATAAATGTAATGCATTTTCAATGCCTTCTGGTCTCTTCCAGGGATGGCCCTGAGCAGAGCTACCCACAACTTGGGATTTTCAGTGGTAATACAGCGCTAGAGTCAGCCTACAGTTCTTTCAATCAGGTCCTTATCAAGTTTCACAGTGACTTCTCCACAAGTGGATTCTTTGTCCTCAATTTCCATGGTTAGTTTCTCTTCCAAATCAAACATGTTGTAGCTAAAATGCAATACTGTTAAGGCTTGCTGAATACCTGTTTAAAAATATATCAGAAATAAAGTATTCTCATGTTTTTACTATGAGATTGGGTAAGTGTAGTACATTTTAGTGTTGCAGTTTGTATTTATATATCCCTTTTATTTGTTGTATAACCTATCCCTTGTGGGTGACATTTGATTATGAYGTTTTTCAAATGGATAAAATGATAGTGTGAAATAATGTGATTTGAGGGATAATTTTTCTATGTTGTAGCCATAATTTGCAAACAGTTTTTGGCAAAATACTTATTATTTCTTTCTCTCCTCCAGCCTATCGTCTGAAGAAATGCCCACCTCCCCCAACAGTGGAAGAAGCTGAAATAGTATATGAAGATCAAGATTATGAAATAGGTTAGTGTGAACCAGGGAGATGATAAACACTGGGTTATCCACATATTCATMATTTATTACTATCAGTGGAACGCCAGGCAGTGATCCGCTACTTGTTTCAGTTCAACATGTTCCTATGTGACTTTGAATCAAAGAGGGTTTACTGTACCATGGTAGTGTGTGATCCTCATTTTTGCTCAGGGTTGAAGGGGAAATATAATTGAAATGTGTTACATACATATTGTCACCAATGCTGCAGTTTTTAGACAACCATGTTAGRGTAATAACCAGTGTTGTAGTATTCAAGACCAGTCTCGGTCTYGAGTCCAGTCTCGAGACACATATTGAGTGTCTCGGTCTTGTCTCGGTGTCAGATACATTTTTACTTGGTCTCGGACAATGAGGACTTGTCATTTCTTGCTGAGACCAACCGAGACTAGCGGAGTGAAAGATTCAGAATTATCAGCTCCCATTCAGTCAGCCCATTAAACCTCTTTGCCAGACGAAATATCCACACTCCTTCATGACACATGACTATCTTATTGCCTATTGAAACCTGGGCTTACTACTTTACTCGTAACATTACTGTCCTTTACTTTCGTTGAAAAATATTCTCAAACTTTGTCGCGCAAATCAGAATTTCCTTGATTTGCTGGTAGGGAAGAGCGGGGGACATTGTTTGGAAGTTGCACGCTCATTATTAGTAAGGGGAGACYGGGGGAAGTTGTAACATGGCTTTTTATCTATTATAGACCTGTTCGGGTTAGTGGTAATTTATGAGTGGCTCTCTATTTGACCTCAGCATGCTTTTTCTCACCATTCTGAATGTCTAAAGAATCCATGTTGTTCTGAAGTATGAACACAGAAATACTGGACATTTTGACCTCTTAATATGGTGACGATTTGACACAATTACAATTACAACCATGGTCTTGAATTGGACTCACATTGTTCTGGTCTTGACTTGGTCTCGGACCCCTCGCCMCCCCTCCCGGTCTCGGTCTTGACTCGGTCTCGCCCCACCCTCCGATCTTGGTCTTGACTCTGACTTTATTTGCTCCAGTCTTGAATCGGTCTCGCTTTACGGTAGGTGGTCTCGAACACAACACTGGTTATTACACAGGCTGTTGTGTAATATAACATTTGTTATGCCTCTAGAGACAATACCCTTAATATCCAATGTAGGKTTCCATCAGACGTTGATAATGTCACATCTGCTATAAGATTTATTAAATAATTATTTTGTCCAGGAGACATTGTGAAGTATCGCTGCTTCCCTGGATTTACCCTGGTAGGCAACAGTGAGCTTACCTGTAAACTCAACTCTCATCTCCAGTTTGAGARTCCTCCRCCTACTTGTGAAGGTAAGAGAATGTTCAGACCAGAATATTTGGATTATTATTATTWAAWWYWTTTCTTGGAAAGGAAAGTTATAACAGGCGGTGAACTTTCAGCTCAGTTCCAATAAATGATTTATGTTATCTGCTTTTACAAGCATGGCAGTTTGCTGCCCTTTGACATTCTATGCAAATCTATGCACATTTCCCCCCGAATACAACAGGTGTAGACCTTACAGTGAAATGCTTACTTACCGAGATCCTTGTTCCCTTGCATCCTTGTGATGACTCCGTTATACTACAGTATTAGTATGCATTGTTCCAAGGTGTGTATCACCCTGTTAAAAATACGAACACCCCTTTTTTGTCATGGTAGTGCACTGCTGCTAGAGCCTGTGTCTCTTTGTAATCAGAGCTCTAACAGAAGTGAGTCACAGATTTAATGGCTTATTCATACATATMATTTCTAATTATAGTGCCAACGCGATGACACAGATGGGAGGCAGCACTATGGCTCTATTAAAGCACAGCACAAAGCACTACCAAGCCTTTTTTGGGGAGATAGAGAAGCAGAGCAGTTTCYTTGAATTTTGTAATTCCATAATGGAGCTAAGCAGCTATGGTCCATTCGGTTTGTTTTCATTATTATTTGCCCACATTGTAGAATATGAAAATGTTAAATCGATTCACATTATTTATTGTCGTAGATCATTAACCCTAAGCTCATTTTGATTTGCAACCTGAAGAGGTTCACAAGAACTACAGTTGAGGTGATAAAGATGTGTACTGTAGCAACAATTACCTTTTTCTCATGAGTAATTTTTGTCTGCTTGTGTTTGTTGTGCTTTTAGCCCAGTGTCCTGCAAATGAAGAACGCGCCTTCTCATCTGGGGTTATCCTTAGTCCAGGTTTCCCTAAAAACTACCCCAACTCTCAGACCTGCTCCTGGGTCATCAGAGTTCAACCTGCGTACACTATTTCCATCTTCGTGGAGATGTTTCAGAGTGAGAAGCAGTTCGACGAACTTGAGATCTTTGACGGTAGTTTCCTTTTCCAACAGCCAACTAAGTCACATGCATTGATTTTTTTGTGCAGTTTTCAAATGTTTATCTAATGTCAGCGATGTGTGATTTAAAAAAAATATTCCACGACGAGCACTGTAATGTTTTAGTGTTTATTTTTATTCGTTAGGACCATCTGGCCAGAGCCCTTTGCTGGTGGCCCTTAGTGGAAATCACTCCACACAGTTAAACTTTACAAGCAAGACCAACCACCTTTACCTGAGATGGTCCACTGATCATGCAACCAGCAAAAGAGGGTTCAAAATCCGATACACAGGTTTGTAGTGCATAACCATATGTTTCCTTTTGCGATAAGACATTATATGTTTCACAGTTGCTTTGGGGATGCCTACAGCATTGCATCAATTTTTATAAGGACTGACTGTTATGTTTCAAGACAACTTCTACCCCCATGCCATCAGACTGCTAAATAGCCATATGACTGCTAAATAGTTAGTTAATGTTTACCTGGACTATCTTCACTGACCCTATCTTGCATTGACTCTATGCACACTCACAATACTACAGTATATACTGTATAGAGACTTTATACACACACACTACACTGACACTCACATAAAACTCACACACATTTACATACACACAAACTTACAAACACATACAAACACAACACAAACACACTTAAACAAACACACACACACACACTTTTACACTCATAATTTGCTGCTGCTACTCAGTTCTTTATTTTACTCTTATTATTATCTAGGCTGATGCCTAGTCACTTTACCCTGCCTTCATGTACATACAGTATCTACTTCAAATACCTCATATCGCTGCACATTGATCTGGTACTGGTACTCCCTGTTTATAGCATCTTGTGCATTTTTATTCCTCTTGTGTTATTTTTATTTTTTAATGATAATTGTTTTACTCTGCATCGTTGGAAAGGGCTTGTAAGCAAGCATTTCACATTTAAGTCTACACCTGTTGTATTCAGCACGTGACAAATCCAATTTGATTTGATTTGACGAATTCTGAAACATTTGAACTACAGTACATTCAAAATGGGGGAAAAGCACCATAGCCTTTTCCTCTTGTATGGGTGTCAGAGAATATTATACACCATCCTCTGTCCTCTGAGGCAGTTGCTTTGGATCCAATTTAGGTCAAAGAGTGTGAGGAAGTCAGACCTTTCCAAGTTAGCCCTCATTAGGCTGGGCCCAGACATGTATACCTGTAGGGATCCTTTTGCAAGTCCTCCATAATAGAGGTCAAAGATCCCATAATGAATTTGGCTGAATAACTGCCATGTCCAGTGACTCAAACAGACATTTCCACCAATGACCAAACATGATATATAGCTCACAAAGCCCAGTGGCCATGATTACTTTCCATTTATTTTCTCTCCCTCTGCCTTTTCTGTCACTTTTCTGCTCTCTATTCATTTTAGTCGATCCTTTTGCCATTCCAGCCCCTGTGCTGGTTATTATTCCAGTTCGTTTCCACGTTTCCCTATTTTTTCAATTTGCCATCCCTTGTGCTGTGGAGAAAAAAGGCGTGATTCGGGGTAAAAAATGGTTACATTGCATTGAGGCCTGACGTGTCAGAATGAGTGATGGTTTCTGAAGGTTTCAGAATGGCTACCACGGTGCCGTCAGACTGTGTAAAAGGCTTTTTAAATAATGCAGGGATGTTGAACACAGACAGGGTAATACACCTCTGCTTGATCTTTACAAAACTGCTTTGGGAGCAAAGAAGTCTTTACCCAGCCAGGGGATTTTTTCCCTTCGTCTTTAACAGTCCATTGGGCATTCATCAAAGTAAATTAGAATGATATGCTGCCTGGAGTTTTAACATGTGGTCTAATCACCCAGAACCTAGACTCAACCATTTAGCCCGATTAATGGTTTTAATTTAGGGCAGGGGATTTTGAGAATTCTGGAAAATACTTATGTCATGTTATACTAATGTAATGTAATGTAAAGTACTAATATATATGTAATATAAAGTACTAATGTATATGTAGCGTATGCCGTTAATAATTTAGATGGTGGCATGATATAGAAACACTTAAAATGCTCTTTMTTTTCAATGTAGCTCCTTATTGTAGCATTAATGAGCCACCTGGAAATGGAGGGGTGCTTAATCGAACAAGAGAGCGCCCAGGAAGCAAGCTGCAGTACTATTGTTATGCTGGCTACAGGCTAGTGGGCCCCAGAAATTCCACCTGCCGGTTGCATCGGAATGGGCTGTATCATTGGGATGCCCCAGCTCCACTATGTCAAGGTAATGCAGAGCTGCGAATTACATTTACTGACTTGAGGGGGATTCACTTTAATCTTATGTCTGGGGGCTCCCTCGTGTCAGAATGTGGAGATGTGTTTGTGTCTGCACAAATCTGGAGGAGTTGTGACTCATTGTCTTTCTCCATTTATTTTTCTCTTCAACATAGCAGGCTACAATTCATTAATATTTCCTAATATCATACTGTAGCTAGAAAATATATTATAATGAGTCTTCTAACAAACTTTGTTCAGAAGTATATCATTGACAGTTATGTAACTGACCCTTTTTCTATTATGTTAATTAGTGTGACAGCCTGTTGCTTTAAGCAAAGGAGATGTATATTTGCATAAAGGAATAGAGGATAAGTTGGAGMTAATTACTTCTGGGGGTTGTATCTGTACATGCCTGTTTAAGAGCATGCAAGGCAATTATCTCTTTAAAAGGTACTGTGTCCCCTCATTTGTGGTAAACTACAGGTGGGTAAGYAGCGTACAAAACAATAGAACTGTTTGTTATTCTCACTAAACCTGATTGTAAATTATAATTTGATTAAATGAGATTGATTKTTCCATTTGCACAGTATTCTGAACATGGTATTTGAATGGTAAATGTGTGTTTAAGCAATTGAATGCCACAATCTTCAAGGGAAATATCTGGTTTCCATAGTACCCTAACAGTTGGAACATACACACTTTGCTTACTTACTCTTTATCCCCTTTGAGATATAATGCCACTATAGTCAGAACACTTCACGTTATACCCTTTTATTAGAAGTGGCCATAGTGTCCACTAATTATGTGCCATAATTTCTGTAAGTGCTGAGAGTAATCCATGCAGCTGAGGTCATCGTTTGATAAGTATCATATTAATATTTTAATGTCTTTCCATCGGCAGCTTTATCTTGTGGAATCCCTGAGTCTCCTGCCAATGGTTCATTCCATGGTTTCCAGTACACAGTGGGAAGCAAAGTGAATTACCAGTGCAATGAAGGGTACAGGATGGAGACAAGTCTCCCCACAAGCACCGTCTGTCTAGAGAATGGGACATGGAGCAACGCTGCACACCCACCTCTTTGTTTACGTGAGAAAAATAACCTTTGTTTCTATGCCAACAGTATGATAAATTCCCCTGCCTCATTGAGCCACTGCAGTCAATGCAGGTCTCATTAATGTTCTCCTTTAGAGAGTAATGTGGAGCAGGTAACGGCTGAGATGAGAGCAATAATGACTAGATTTTTGCAGTTAAGCACTCACAAAAAACAAATGGTAGGATGCAACCCGCCCCCTCAGGTCTGCATTATCAGAAACACACTAAGCAATCATGTTGGAGTCATTTTGGGACATGACTGTATAAATTACATTTTAATACCTGAATGAATGTGATGTATGTGAATACAGTATATATAACATACTTTTATACTCATTATATTTTATAGTTTTATATCATAAAGTGCTTTGGCATTTCTCAGTTTTAACAATAGATACTGGACAGATTGATAATGCAGATAAGGCTTTTAGAATATTACATCGGCAAATATGGAGAAGGAAATGGAGAAAAGTTTCTCTGTCATGTCTGGCTTTTTGAGTGTGTTCTATTAAATCTGGCATGTTCTCTCTCCCCCCACAGCGATCCAGTGCCCTTACATTGAGAGCATGCTCTCAGAACACATGGTGTGGCGGCTGATCTCGGGGTCACTGAATGAATTTGGATCTCAGATAATGCTGAGCTGCACTCCTGGCTTCTACCTGGGAGGCAGGAGGACCATCAAGTGCTTAGCTAATGGAACCTGGGCTGGAATCCAGGAGAGGTCTACCTGCAAGAGTAAGATACAGACTGTACATCTACCACCAGGCTGCACTGCTTAGAGTTCTGGAAAAATAATAGGAAATAATAATCATAGTTATAATAATAGTTGACATTTTGAGTACCTTGTTCTAATTACTGAGAGCAATTTCATTGTCTGGCCAGAGCTGTTATTCACACTGGCAGTTAACACGTCTGAAATCYTTCCTCTTTGTGGCTCCCAGTGTATTTCTGGACGGATGCATTCATAATCTCCAGGATCTGGTGTGGGAGCTGGGAAGTCACAAGGCAGTATCCAATCATTTGTTTTGGTCACAGCCCTCCCTATTTCCTCTGCATAGACGTGCTGAGTAAACAATAAACTGTAGTGGCATGAAGTAATCAGGGAAATACGGTCYGGCTAATTAGAGGTCAGAGGGAGAAGATAAATATTCTGATTAGCGGTGACTTAATATGTTTACATGCCATGGTGAACATTGTAACGGTTTTGACTTGAGGTTATTGTTTGCAGGGGTGCCAGGTAGGTTGTGCCTACCAGAGAAAACAGTGAATGAGTCCCGTCTGGTCCGTCAAGTCTACACCAATACAAAGGACTCATGTAAAAGTCAGGATGGACATACACTTTTCATAAACCCTTAAAACATTGGAAATAACTTMAAAACAATTGTATTCTTTTGCGTGGGTTGTATTACCAACATAAATGATCACACACATAATAATTTAACAAACAACTAGCTCTGGTTCCTCAAGAAAAGTCCCGTACCTCAGGCCTAAAAGAGTCCAGCCCGGTAAATGAGTGAACTCAAGTGACCTTATTCACGCAATGTTTGGCCATTCATAAAGTGTAGCGTAAACCCAGTCTCAATCATACAATCAGAATGTCAAACTCTTTTACCACACAACCATAAAGAGTATCAAATCTCAGTAAGTCTTCAACTACAACTGACCACATAAATCATCACGGTATACATCACACTAAAACAAATGTAATACCGTATGCAAAATAGTTGTCGTCAATCGGTCAGTTAGACAATCCAATCCGCCAACAGATCTCCAGCAGAGAAAGGCCACGAAGAACCAGAGGAGAGCAACTGAGATGTGTAGTCCAAAGGAAGCAATGAGTGGATCCGATCCTGGTTAAACTTGAGACAAGGCTACAAAGCACACTTTTAAATACAACAAAACAAACGGAGTAAAGAAGCTTCGGAACTGAGGGTTGAACACATCCTCGTTCGCACCACCATCACAACCCCCTTTTGCGCAGCTGATGCTGGCTATTTCATTGGGAATTAAAGGGGAAGCGTTGAGACAGTTCAGACAAATTCAGAGCCGTCACAACATGCAAAGGTACATTGGTCTTGGCTTTGATTGGGTGCGTCTAGGAGCCCCTGATATTTTCTGATCATTCCATGAGTGCCTTTTTTACAGGGAAGACAATATGCTGGATGAGTACTCATTTGTATGTATAGCCAATGCACTTACATACTCGGTTTAGCGGCTCTCTTTATTCATGTGGTGAACCAGACTGTATTTGAATTGAAAGAAGGTGAATACACACAGTGATCCACAGGGCACTGCTCTATATAGTTCATCAAAAGTTCACCCTCTTTAGTCATTCCTCTTGAATCTAGTAGACAAACAAATAAGCACAATGTAGCATACATTAGAACGATATGACAAAACAGAAAGAGGGGTAATATACAGTATAATGTCTGTTGGCATAATGGCCAGCAATGTGTGTTTACATAAGGTAGTTGCATATTCAAATTATTGTAACATTTACAGGTAATTTGTTAGGGCTGAATCAATCAGCTGCTGTAAGACACATTTCACTTCCCCATTYAGTGTTCTAGAACAAATACACAATACTCTGCATACCTTTCATCCAGGATATCTAGTAACTAGATCAAAATGATTCGCTAATCATTCCTCATTGTGGAATTTGTTTCCACTCAGGCACAGTGGCGTGCAACCAAGTATAACCCAGTCTCTGATTGTCTGTGTCACTTCCAGTTATCTCGTGTGGGGACCTCCCCTCTCCTCCCWATGGCAACAAGATAGGAACCCTGATTACSTTTGGCGCCACAGCGATCTTCATGTGTAATACGGGCTACACACTGGTTGGGTCACATGTGAGGGAATGTGGGGCCAACGGGCTCTGGAGTGGAGTGGAAACCAAGTGTCTTGGTACAGTATAAATGGTTTTCTAATGCTTAAGTTTTCTTTCTTTTCTCATCCTGGACGAGCCCCAAAATTGTATCATCCTGGACAAGTCCCCAAGTTTATGTTCTTGTAAGACCCCCAAATGGGCTAGCACATCTTTATGGTTTTCACATCATTATGCCAGAAACTCATTAAGATTTCTCAGGTTACAGTTGYGTTTACAGTTTCAAACTCTTGAAGGTCATGATTTCTCTTCAATTACCAGCGTCCCAAATTTTATGTAGGGAACTTTTTATATTGATAATTCTATTCATGAGATTGAGACTATTTTACCTAACTGAAAATATTATGCAAATATTTGGTTTATTCTCCCTTCTAGCTGGCCACTGTGACTCCCCTGATCCAATCATCAATGGTCATATCAGTGGAGATGGCTCCAGTTATCGTGACACTGTTGTCTATCAGTGCAACCTGGGCTTTCGCCTTATTGGAACATCGGTTCGGATCTGTCAACAGGACCACAGATGGTCTGGACAAGCTCCTGTTTGTGTTCGTAAGTGCAATAACTTTAGTTTTTTAATTGTTCCTATCGATTCTCCCTTAACAATCAGAGATGTACAGGAATTCTCCACCTTCAGGTGGTGGGCTGATGCTTAAAAACGTGAAGCTGATCGATCCTTGTCAAGGGAGGAGCTGATTTTTTTTTTTATATGACAGTAAAACATTCTTATGATGACTGTAACATTTGTTGTCACCTTCAGTTCTTGCACACTTTCTCATAAAAAGTATACTTCAACACTGTCTTCTCAGGCAAATTTGCCAAACTGCTGAACTTGGAACCAATCAGAACTCCCGTATATTCCCCACGTGACGAAGGCAGCCAATAGCCTGCTTCTATATAAGATGTAAACGCAGCCTCACGTGTGTGATGAAATAAGATAAATATCTTGAGTGCACTTGAAATATTCCACTGGRCACAGACTTCAATTCAATGTTTTCAGTATTCCATGTTGGTTCAATGTAATTTCATTGAAATKATGTGGAAACAATGTTAATTCAACCAGTCTGTGCCCAGGGGGATGCAGCATGCAATACAAATTGTCTTGATCGTTTGAAGAAGTAAGTTCGTTAATCACACGCCAGGCCTGGTATTCATAGATGACTTTGAAAAGGCTTTTGTCACACCCTGATCTGTTTCACCTGGCTTGGTGATTGTTTCCACCCACCTTCAGGTGTCTCCTGTTTTCCCCATTAGTCCCGTGTATTTATCCCTGTGTTTCCTGTCTCTCTGTGCCAGTTCGTCTTGTTTGCCAAGTCAACCAGTGTTTCTCCTAGCTCTTATTTTCCCCAGTCTCTGTTTTTCCTAGCCCTCCTGATTTTGACCCTTGCCTGTCCTGATTCCGAATCCGCCTGCTTGACCACTCTACCAGTTCTGACCTCGAGCTTGCCTATCCCGTTGTACTGTTTGGACTCGGACCTGTTCACTGAACCCCTGCCTGTCCTGACCTCGAGCCTGCCTATGCCCTGGTACTGTTTCGATTCTTACCTGGTTTATGAACTCTCGCCTATCCCCAACCTGCCTTTTGCCTACCCCTTTTGGTGTAATAAATATCGGAGCTCAACCATCTGCCTCCTGTGTCTGCATTTGGGTCTCGCCTTGTGCCCTTATAGCTTTTGATAAAGTAAGACTGGAATTTTTATATACAGCGCATTCTGAAAGTTTTTAGACCCCTTGAYTTCCACATTTTGTAACGTTCAGCCTTATTCTAAAATGGATTAAATACMATTTTTTCCTCATCAATCTACATACAATACCCCATAATGACAAAGCGAAATCAGGTTTAGACAATTTTGCAAATACATCTTTTAAATAAATAAAAATACATTATTACATAAATATTTAGATCCTTTGCTATGAGACTCAAAATTGAGCTCAGGTGCATCCTGTTTCCATTGATCATCCTTGAGATCTTTCTACAACTTGATTGGAGTCCACCTGTGGTAAATTCAATTGATTGGACATGATTTGGAAAAGGCACACACCTGTCTCTATACTGTAGGGTCCCACAGTTGACAGTGCATGTCAAAGCAAAAACCAAGCCATGTGGTCGAACGAATTGTCCGTAGAGCTCCGAGACAGGGTACCAAAATATAATATAAGGTCCCACAGTTGACAGTGCATGTCAGAGCAATTGTCCGTAGAGYTCCGAGACATGATTGTGTCGAGGCACAGATCTGGGGAAGAGTACCAACACATTTCTGCAGCATTGGAGGTCCACAGGAATGCAGTGGCCTCCATCATTCTTAAATGGAAGACGTTTGGCACCATCAAGACAATTCCTAGAGCTGGACGCCCGGCTAAACTGAGCAATCGGGGGGGGATTCTTGGTCAGGGAGGTGACCAACAACCTGATGGTCAGTCTGACAAAGCTCCAGAGTTCCTCTGTGGAGATGGGAGAACCTTCCAGAAGGACAACCATCTCTGCACAACTCCACCAATAAGCACTTTATGGTAGTGGCAAGATGGAAGCCACTCTACAGTAAAAGGCACCTGACAGCCCGCTTGAAGTTTGCCAAAAGACACTTAAAGGACTCTGACCATGAGAAACAGGTTTGATGAAACCAAGATTAAACTCTTTGGCCTTAACTATTTGGCATGCCAAGCGTCACGTCTGGAGGAATCCTGGCACCATCCCTACGGTGAAGCATGGTGGTGGAAGCATSATGCTGTGGCTTTGGAACAAGTCTCTGAATGTCCTTGAGTGGCCCAGCCAGAGCCCGGACTTGAACTCGATCGAACATCTCTGAAGAGACCTGAAAATAGCTGTGCAGCRACGCTCCCCATCCAACCTGACAGAGCTTGAGAGGATCTGCGAGAAGAATGGGAGAAACTCCTCAAACAGTACCCGCAAAACACCAGTCTCAATGTCAACAGTGTAGAGGTGACTCTCCGGGATGCTTGTCTTCTAGGCAGAGTTGGGGAAAAAAGCCATATCTCAGACAAGCCAATCTAAAGAAAAGATTAAGATGGGCAAAAGAACACAGACACTGGACAGAGGAACTCTGCCTGGAAGCCCAGCATCCTGAATTCGGCTCTCCACTGTTGATGTTGAGACTGGTGTTTTGCGGGTACTATTTAATGAAGCTGACAGTTGAGGACTTGTGAGGTGTCTGTTTCTCAAACTAGACACTAATGTACTCTCTCTTGCTCAGTTGTGCACCGGGGCCTCTCACTCCTCTTTCTATCCTGGATAGAGACAGTTTGCGCTGTTCTGTGAAGGGTGTAGTACACAGCGTTGCACGAGATCTTCAGTTTCTTGGCAATTTCTCGCATGGAATAGCGTTCATTTCTCAGAACAAGAATAGACTGACGAGTTTCAGAAGAAATTTCTTTGTTTCTGTCCATTTTGAGACTGTAATCGAACCCACAAATGCTGATTGCCAGATACTCAACTAGTCTAAAGAAGGCCAGTTTTATTGCTTCTTTAATCAGAACAACAGTTTTCAGCTGTGCTAACATAATTGCAAAAGGATTTTCTAATGATCAATTAGCCTTTTAAAATGATAAACTTGGATTAGCTACTGTAACACAATGTGCCMTKKSWMYWMWRSASWKMTRGWTGYKKATAATGGGCCKCTATATGCCTTTGTAGATAATCCATGAAAAGAAAATCAGATGTTTCCAGMTACAATAGTCATTTACAACATTAAACATGTCTACACTGTATTTCTGATCCATTTGATGTTATTTTAATGGTCAAAAAGTGTGCTTTTCTTTAAAAAACAAGGGCATTCCTTAGTGACCCCAAACTTTTGAACGGTTGTGTATTTATACAGTACCATTCAAAAGTTTGGACACACCTACTCATTCCAGGGTTTTTCTTTATTTTATTCTACATTATAGAATAATACTGAAGACATCAAAACTATGAAATAACACCTATGGAATCATGTAGTAACCAAAAAAGTGTTCTACAAATTCTACAAAGTAGCCACCCTTTGCCTTGAAGACAGCTTATAACACTCAACCAGCTTCACCTGAAATGCATTTTTTCCCCACATATGCTGAGCACTTGTTGGCTGCTTTTCCTTCACTTTGCGATCCAACTCATCCCAAACCATCTCAATTGGGTTGAGGTCAGGTAATTGTGGAGGCCAGGTCATTTGAGGCAGCGCTCCATCACTCTCATTCTTTGTCAAATAGCCCTTACGCAGCCTGTAGGTGTGTTTTGTGTCATTGTCCTGTTGAAAAACAAATGATAGTCCCATTAAGTGCAAACCAGATGGGATGGCGTATCGCTGCAGAATGTTGTGGTAAAAAGAGTTAAGAGTGCCTTGAATTCTAAATAAATGACTGCCAGTGTCACCAGCAAAGCACCCCCACACCATMACAACTCCTCCTCAATGCTTCACAGTGGGAACCACACATGCGGAGATCATCTGTTCACCTACTCTGTGTCTCACAAAGACACGGCGGTTGGAACCAAAAATCTCAAATTTTGACTCATCAGATCAAAGGACAGATTTCCACCAGTCTAATGTCCATTGCTCTGGTTTCTTGTCCCAAGCAAGTCTCTTCTTCTTGGTGTCCTTTAGTAGTGGTTTCTTTGCAGGAACTCGACTATGAAGGCCTGATTCACACAGTCTCCTCTGAACAGTTGATGTTGAGATATGTCTACTTGAACTCTTTGAAACATTTATTTGGGCTGCTATTTCTGAGGCTGGTAACTCTAATGAACTTATCCTCTGCAGCAGAAGTAACTCTGTGTCTTCCTTTCCCGTGGCGATCCTCATGAGAGCCAGTTTCATCATAGGGCTTGATGGTTTTTGGGACTGCATTTGAAGAAACTTTCAAAGTTCTTAAAATGTTCCGTATTGACTGACCTTTTTGTCTTAAAGTAATGATGGACTGTTGTTTCTCTTTGCTTATTTGAGCTGTTCTTACCATAATATGGACTTGGTCTTTTACCAAATAGGGCTATCTTCTGTATACCACCCCTACCTTGTCACAACACAACTGATTGGCTCAAATGCATTAAGAAGGAAAGAAATTCCACAAATTAACTTTTAACAAGGCACACCTGTTAATTGAAATGCATTCCAAGTGACTACATCATGAAGCTGGATGAGAGAATGCCAAGAGTGTGCAAAGCTGTCATCAAGGCAAAGGGTGGCTTTTTGAGAGTCTGACATACTGTATATTCCATATGTGTTATTTCATAGTTTTGATCTCTTCACTATGTATTCTACAATGTAGAAAATAGTAAAATAAGAAAACCCTGAATGAGTAAGGTGTGTCCAAACTTTTAATTTTTACTGTATACAGTTGAAGTCAGAAGTTATACATACACTTAAGTGTGTCATTAAAACTTGTTTTTCAACCACTCCACAACATTTCTTGTTAGACAACTATAGTTTTTGGCAAGTCGGATAGGACATCTACTTTGTGCATGACACAAGAATTTTCCAACAATTGTTTACAGAAGATTATTTCACTTATAGTACTGTATTACAATTCCAGTGGGTCAGAAGTTACATACCCACTAAAGTTGACTTTTCCTTTAAACAGCTTGGAAAATTCCAGAAAATGAATGTCATGGCTTTAGAAGCCTCTGATAGGCTAATTGACATAATTTGAGTCAATTGGAGGTGTACATTTGGATGTTATTCAAGGCTACCTTCAAAAATCAGTGCCTGTTTTGCTTGACATCATGGGAAATCAGAAGATATCAGCCAAGACCTCAGAAAAAGAATTGTTAGACCTCCACAAGTCTGGTTCATCCTTGGGAGCAATTTCCAAATGCCTGAGGGTACCGCGTTCATCCGTACAAACAATAGTATGCAAGTATAAACACCATGGACCACACAACCGTCAATACCGCTCAGGAAGGAGACGCGTCTGTCTCCTAGAGATGAACGTACTTTGGTGCGAAAAGTGCAAATCAATCCCAGAACAACAGCAAAGGACTTGTGAAGATGCTGCAGGAAACAGGTACAAAGTTTCTATATCCACAGTACAACAAGTCCTGTATCGAGCCAGTGCTCCAAAACCGCCATCAAAAGCCAGACTACGGTTTGCAACCGCACATGGAGAAAGATACTTTTTGGAGAAATGTCATCTTGGTCTGATGAAAACAAAAAAATAACTGTTTGGCCATAATGACCATCGTTATGTTGGAGGAAAAGGGGGAGGCTGCAAGCCGCAAGAACACCATGCCAACCGTGAAGCACGGGGTGGCAGCATCATTTTGTGGGGGTGCTTTGCTGCAGGAGGGCTGGTGCACTTCACAAAATACATAGCATCATGAGAAAGAAAAACTATGTGGATATATTAAGAAAATCTCAAGACATCAGTCAGGAAGTTAAAGCTTGGTCGCAAATGGGTCTTCCAAATGGACAATGACCCCAAGCATACTTCCAAAGGTGTGGCAAAAAGGCTTTAGGACAACAAAGTCAAAGTATTGGAGTGGCCATCACAAAGCCCTGACCTCAATCCTGTAGAAAATTTGTGGGCGGAACTGAAAAGCGTGTGCGAGCAAGGAGCCTACAAACCTGACTCAGTTACACCAGCTCTGTCAGGAGGAATGGACAAAAATCACCCAACTTGTTGTGGATGCTTGTGGAAGGCTACGTGAAACGTTTGACCTAGTTAAGCAATTTAAAGGCAATGTACCAAATACTAATTGAGTGTATGTAACCTTCTGACCCACTGGGAATGTGATGAAAGAAATAAAGCTGAAATCAATAATTTCTCCACTATTATTCTTTTCGCTTTCTTAAAATAAAGTGGTGATCCTAACTGACCTAAGACAGGGAATTTTACTGAATTAAATGTCAGGAATTGTGAAAAACTGAGTTTAAATGTATTTATCTAAGGTATATGTAAACTTCCGACTTCAACTGTATATATTTGATATATTTACAAAATATAATGGGGATTGGAAATGATGCAGACCATTACATGATGGAAGCCACAATCTTATCTGCAATATTAAAGCTGATCCACCCTCTAAACAAATAACAATAATTAATAATCACATGCTGTCAACAGCATCAACATTAAGAGTTGTATTCCAACTTGTCATGAGCGCCCATTTTAAACAGTTGTATTTGTTATGTTCTCAATGTATCCTTTTGAATTATTGTTGTGTGTTCTTTTCACTCACCTTATATGCCCTATGGGAGACACCATACCTGCTTGCGTTATACAAGATTTATGTTAGCGTCGAACATGAGGGAGAGATGTAGCTAGTACACCCAAGCAGTTTATAAAGATGTAGCTAGTCTTGTTCTCTACATAAACAGTATTCTCTCATGAAATCGGAGTTCCTGAAAGTTTCCCAGCCTCAGGCCAGTTGGAATGTGAATATACAGTAGTATGTCACGATCTATCACAAGGATGACGCTGGAGAGACGAAGCAGGTACGGGAGTAAACATTTAATAAATAACGGACATGGAACGAGACATAAACAGCTTAGCAAACAGAAAAACAATCAATGCAGAAGCAGGAGAACAGAGCTGGGAACTGACACGTATAAGGGGAGGAAATGAACAGGTGAATAAGAAGTCCAGGTGAGTCCAATAACGCTGAATGCGCGTTGACGAGAAAGGCAGGTGTACGTGTGGATGCGAGGATGAGTGATGCAAGGCATTTTGGCGCCCTCAAGCGCCAGAGGGAGAGTGGGAAGCACGGAGCAGACGTTACCAGTATATAAGGGTTTAAATGATTAGGCTACACTTTCCTGGCTCACCTTCTGAAAGTTGATGGTGCCTAATTCTTGACAATCCATTATTTTACTACTAACAACGATTGAGTTTGCAAAATTACTTTACCTAATTGATTTTGGTAGCTAGCATCAGACTACAACGTTAGAGTTACAAACACTTAATAACAATAATTTGGACAATAGCTTCCAAAAACGTATTACAAAGAAGAAAAAAGCTTGCTACCTAACCATAAAATAAATACATTTAAACTTACCCACCATGACAGCTAACCGCTGGGCTTCTTTGGTGGACATTGCCCAAGTGGTAACGTGGTTAAGCACGTCGTGATTGACAGAGAACACGGCCCATGTGAGCTGTCACCAACTAACCAGTGTAGAGTATACTGGTCTTTGAAAACCTCATGTGATCTGTTAGAAGAAACAGGTCCCACCACCAAGAACTCCTCTCTCTCCATGCTTGCAAATTACTGTTTGCACATGGTAGGGCGCTAAAGCAGTGCCGAAAGTCTGAGCGCGCAAAATTGATATGCACATTTTTCCATGTTCACAACTCATCAGTTACATGTTCGAGAATGTATTTACAACTACAGATTATTMTTTCATGTTCACAATTTATCCTCAAGTACAGAAAACGTGATTGGCAGACGTGATCAACAGAGATGGTACCTGGATAGTACACGAGTTTTGATTGGTTTACTGTTAAGTACTTGGCAGMGTTTGCCTGTCCAGCTAGCGAACATAAAAGCARGTATTTTTAAAAACATTTTCCATAACAAATGGAAATGTATTCAGAAGAAAGAAATATACACAGTATGTAAAAACCAGCTCCTCCCTCACCAGAGATCGATCAAATCGAAAACTAAAGCAGATACGATGCTTCGGCCCATTACCTACTTTAAATATCTGTACCAAACTATTTTTGCTCTCCCTTGGCTACCTCAAATGTTTTCATAGCCATTACCTGCGGTCACCCTGGAAACCCAACAAATGGTCGAACTAACTGCAGCGAGTTCAACCTGAACGATGTGGTAAACTTCACCTGCAGCAAAGGATATCTGTTGCATGGTGCCTCAAGAGCCCAGTGCAGGATGAATGGACAGTGGAGCAACCCTCTTCCAGTCTGTAGAGGTAAGACACAGTAACAAATACATTCAAATGAATCACCTCTTAGGGCAACATACAGTAAATCCATTGTTTTTATAAAAATTGCTCAAGCTTAGTAAATCTGGTTGGGAATCATTGATGAACAGCAATATTGAAACCTTGTCTCTGATTTTCAAGCAAATTTAAGTTAGGACAGACTGGATCACTCACTAACACTCAACACCTCTTGAAAAGCCATTCTGGTGTCTATGACATAACTTTTGTTTTTATTGTCCCTCTGAAAAATAACATTCTATCCCAGGGTTAGGTTTTCAAAAGACTGAASCGGGTTTTCCTCTAACTTTTTACTTGGGCTTTGCTTCTTTCATATTTAATTTGATCCTGACAAACTCCACAGTACCTGCCGGTGACATGCATACCCATGACATGATGCTGCCGCAATGCTTGAAAATACTACCGACTGTATATCAATTTAATTTGTGGGTAAAGTGCATTCTTTATTTTGTATTACTAGTCTGTGTATGTCAATGTCTGTGCATTCATCTTACCCACTGTGTATTAGGTGATTTCCTGTTCCAGTGAGGCGATTTCAAATTCYAATGTAAAGCAACAAACCATATTACATTACAACATATTTTCTGACACAAAGTAGGTGCATGTAGGCCAATTAATTAATCTGGTTATGTGCTTAAGGAATGGTAAAATTGACTTTAACAGTTATCCAGGACATCTTGTGCTGTGACTTTGACCTGGTTTCAACTATTTTCCAATTTACAGGTCAAAAAAGGATGGATTTTGGTTTCTATCCCCTMTTTGGAATCAATGAAGAATAAAACAAGTGTAGTGGTAGTGTGACAGAATTTGCCCAATTTATGTAAAAATCCCCTGGATGAATTTTCACTTTCAGATTATATATATCACTATCAGATTAAACGTTCTCTGAAGACCAAATGCTTAAGTCAATAATCACATTAATTTGTATGGAAAGAATAGTTCTGCATGTTGAAAAAGTCAGGTACAACTAGGGGGAAAAAAGTCACATTTGTAAAGAAAATATCCTCATACACCTGCCACARCAATGGTCAGTCACTTCCTCACTCAATCTGTTGAGTGTTCTTATAGTATGTCAGTGTGCTCCCTGCTACTGACATGGTTCTATTTCATTTTGTAAGCCAATCTGCACTTCCACACTTTCACAGAGGGTTCCTGTAGTATAGCCTTCCAACAATCACCTCAAGAGGGTTACCCCAATAAGGGTTTCTATTATAGGCAAGGAACACGCCAAAAATATATATTTTTATTAGTCACATGCGCCGAATACAACAGGTGTAGACCTTACAGTGAAATGCTTACCTTACGAGCCCTAACCAACATGCAGTTAAAAATAAATAAATAAATAAATAACAGGAACAGGTAATTAAGAGCAGCAGTAAAATACAATAGCGAGACTATATACAGGGGGGTACTGGTACAGGTCAATGTGCGAGCGCAACCGGTTAGTTGAGGTAATTGAGGTAATATGTACAGTGGGGCAAAAAAGTATTTAGTCAGCCACCATTGTGCAAGTTCTCCCACTTAAAAAGATGAGAGAGGCCTGTAATTTTCATCATAGGTAAACTTCAACTATGACAGACAAAATGAGAAACGAAATCCCAGAAATCACATTGTAGGTGAAATTATGGTGGAAAATAAGTATTTGGTCAATAACAAAAGTTTATCTCATTACTTTGTTATATACCCTTTGTTGGCAATGACAGAGGTCAAACGTTTTTCTGTAAGTCTTCACAAGGTTTTCAACACACTGTTGCTGGTATTTTGGCCATTCCTCCATGCAGATCTCCTCTAGAGCAGTGATGTTTTGGGGCTGTTGCTGGCAACACGGACTTTCACTCCCTCCAAAGATTATCTATGGGTTGAGATCTGGAGACTGGCTAGGCACTCCAGGACCTTGAAATGCTTCTTATCGAAGCCACTCCTTCGTTGCCCGGGCGGTGTGTTTGGGATCATTGGTCATGCTGAAAGACCCAGCCACGTTTCATCTTCAATGCCCTTGCTGATGGAAGGAGGTTTTCACTCAAATCTCACGATACAGTGGCCCCATTCATTCTTTCCTTTACACGGATCAGTCGTCCTGGTCCCTTTGCAGAAGAACAGCCCAAAGCATGATGTTTCCACCCCATGTTTCACAGTAGGTATGGTGTTCTTTGGATGCAACTCAGCATTCTTTGTCCTCCAAACACGACGAGTTGAGTTTTTACCAAAAAAGTTATTTTTGGTTTCATCTGACCATATGACATTCTCCCAATCTTCTTCTGGATCATCCAAATGCTCTCTAGCAAACTTCAGACGGGCCTGGACATGTACTGGCTTAAGCAGGGGGACACATCTGGCACTGCAGGATTTGAGTCCCTGGCGGCGTAGTGTGTTACTGATGGTAGGCTTTGTTACTTTGGTCCCAGCTTTCTGCAGGTCATTCACTAGGTCCCCCGCGTGTGGTTCTGGGATTTTTTGCTCACCGTTCTTGTGATAATTTTGACCCCACGGGTGAGATTTTGCGTGGAGCCCAGATCGAGGGAGATTATCAGTGGTCTTGTATGTCTTCCATTTCCTAATAATTGCTCCCACAGTTGATTTCTTCAAACCAAGCTGCTTACCTATTGCAGATTCAGTCTTCCCAGCCTGGTGCAGGTCTACAATTTTGTTTCTGGTGTTTTTGACAGCTCTTTGGTCTTGGCCATAGTGGAGTTTGGAGTGTGACTGTTTGAGGTTGTGGACAGGTGTCTTTTATACGATAACAGTTCAAACAGGTGCCATTAATACAGGTAACGAGTGGAGGACAGAGAGCCTCTTAAAGAAGAAGTTACAGGTCTGTGAGAGCCAGAAATCTTGCTGTTTGTAGGTGACCAAATACTTATTTTCCACCATAATTTGCAAATAAATTCATTAAAAATCCTACAATGTGATTTTCTGGATTTTTTTCTCTCATTTTGTCTGTCATAGTTGAAGTGTACCTATGATGAAAATTACAGGCCTCTCTCATCTTTTTAAGTGGGAGAACTTGCACAATTGGTGGCTGACTAAATACTTTTTTGCCCCACTGTACATGTAGGTAGAGTTAATAAAGTGACTATGCATAGATAACAACAGAGAGTAGCAGCGGTGTAAAGGGGGGGAGGACAATGCAAATAGTCTGGGTAGCCATTTGATTAGATGTTTAGGAGTCTTATGGCTTGGGGGTAGAAGCTGTTTAGAAGCCTCTTGGACCTAGATTTGGTGCTCAGGTACCGCATGCCGTGCGGTAGCAGAGAGAACAGTTTATGACTAGGGTGGCTGGAATCTTTGACAATTTTTAGGGTCTTCCTCTGACACCACCTGGTATAGAGGTCCTGGATGGCAGGAAGCTTTGCCCCAGTGATGTACAGTGATGTACCCTCTGTAGTGCCTTGCGGTCACAGTTTTCATACCAGGCAGTGATGCAACCAGTCAGGATGCTCCCRATGGTGCAGCTGTAGAACATTTTGAGGATCTGAGGACCCGTGCCAAATCTTTTCAGTCTCCTGAGGGGGAATGCTTGGACCATGTTARTTTKTTGTTGATGTGGACACCAAGGAACTTGAAGCTCTCAACCTGCTCCACTACAGTCCCGTTGAAAAGAATGGGGGCGTGCTCGGTCCTCTTGTTCCTGTAGTCCACAATCATCTCCTTTGTCTTGATCACGTTGAGGTAGAGGTTGTTGTCCTGGCACCACACGRCCAKGTCTCTGACCTCCTCCCTATAGGCTGTCTCGTCATTATCRGTGATCAGGCCTACCACTGTTGTGTCATCAGCAAACCTAATGATGGTGTTGGAGTCGTGCCTGGCCGTGCAGTCATGAGTGAACAGGGAGTACAGGATGGGACTGAGCACGCACCGCTGAGGGGCCCCTGTGTTGAAGATCAGCATGGCGGATGTGTTGTTACCTACCTTTACCACACGGGGCGGCCCGTCAGGAAGTCCAGGATCCAGTTGCAGAGGGAGGTGTTTAGTCCCAGGGTCCTTAGCTTATTGATGAGTTTTGAGGGCACTATGGTGTTGAWTGCTGAGCTGTAGTCAATTAATAGCATTGTCACATAGGTGTTCCTTTTGTCCAGGTGGGAAAGCGCAGTGTGGAGTGCAGTAGAGATTGCATCATCTGTGGATCTGTTAGGGCGCTTTGCAAATTGGTGTGGGTCTAGGGTTTCTGGGATAAGGGTGTTGATGTGACCCATGACCAGCCTTTCAAAGCACTTCAAAGCTACAGACGTGAGTGCTATGGGTCGGTAGTCATTTTTGCAGGTTACCTTAGTGTTTTTGGKCACAGGGACTATGGTAGTCTGCTTAAAACATGTTGGTATTGYAGACTCGGACAGGGAGAGGTTTAAAATGTCAGTGAAGACACTTGCCAGTTGGTCAGCGTGTGCAMTGAGTATATGTCCTGGTAATCTCTCTGGCCCTGAGGCCTTGTGAMTGTTGACCTGATTAAAGGTCTTACTCACATTGGCTGCGGAGAGCGTGATCACATAGTTTTCCRAAACAGCTGGTGCTCTCATGCATGTTTCAGTGTTATTTGCCTCGAAGCGAGCATCGCAGTTGTTTAACTCAGCTGGTAGGCTTGTGTCACTGGGCAGCTCTCGGCTGTGCTTCCCTTTGTAGTATGTAGTGGTTTGCTGGCCCTGCCACATCCGACGAGCGTCAGAGCCGGTGTAGTACGATTCGATCTTGGTCCTGTATTGACCCTTTGCCTGTTTGATGGTTCGTCAGAGGGCATAGCGGGATTTCTAATAAGCTTCTGGGTTAGAGTCCTGCTCCTTGAAAGCGGCAGCTCTAGCCTTTAGCTCAGTGCGGATGTTACCTGTAATCCATGGCTTCTGGTTGGTGTATGTACGTACGGATTCTGTGGGGACGACGTCATCGATGCACTTATTGATGAAGCCAATGACTGATGTGGTGTAGTCCTCAATGCCATAGGAAGAATCCTGGAACATATTCCAGTCTGTGCTAGCAAAACAGTCCTGTAGCTTAGCATCTGCTTCATCTGACMAATTTTTTATTAATCTAGTCACTGGTGCGTCCTGCTTTACTTTTTGCTTGTAATCAAGAATCAGGAGGATAGAATTATGGTCAGATTTGTCAAATGGAGGGTGAGGGAGAGCTTTGTATGCGTCTCTGTGTGTGGAGTAAAGGTGGTCAGAGTTTTTTTCCCTCTGGTTGCACATTTAACATGCTGATAGAAATTTGGTAAGACGGATTTAAGTTTCCCTGCATTAATGTCCCCAGCCACTAGGAGCGCCTCCTCTGGGTGAGCATGTTCCTGTTTGCTAATGGCGGAATACAGCTCATTGAGTGCAGTCTTAGTGCCAGCATTAGTCTGTGGGGATATGTAGATAGCTACGAAAAATACARATAAACTCTCTAGGAAGATAGTGCGGTCTGCAGCTTATCATGAGATACTCTACCTCAGGTGAGCAAAACCTTGAGACTTCCGTGCACCAGCTGTTGTTTACATATATGCATAGTCCGTAACCCCTTGTCTTACCAGACGCCACTGTTCTTTCCTGCTGATACAGCGTATCAGCCAGCTGTATGTTGATCATGACGTTGTTCAGCCACGACTCCGTGAATCATAAATATTACAGTTTTGAATGTCCCGTTGGTAGTTTAATCTTTGACGTAGGTCATGGATTATATTTTCCAAAGATTGCACGTTCGCTAGCAGAATGGAAGGCAGTGGGGGTTTATTCGATCACCCACGAATTCTCAGATGGCAGCCCGCCCTCTGGCCCTTTTTTCTCCGCYTTCTCTTCACGCAAATGACGGGGATCTGTGCCTGTTCCCGGGAAAKCAGTAAGTCATTCAGGTCGGGCTCGTTAAAGGAATAAAAGAATTCTGCCAGTTCGTGGTGAGTAATCGCAGTTCCGATGTCCAGAAGTTATTTTCRGTCATAAGAGACGGTAGTAGCAACATTATGTACAAAATMATTTAAAAATTAAGTTACAAACAAYGCAAAGAAAYAAACAAAAACACACTTGGATAGGAACACGTAAAACGTCAGCCTTCTCCGGTGCTGTTTTAGGAATAAGAGTTTTTGGCACCTGCCAATAGCAGGTGCTAATTATCAATTGTTTTATATTTTTTTCCTCCCTCTTTTCCCTAGGGCTTAATTGACTGCCAGAGCATTGCCAGCTGTCAATCTTTTTTTGTTTCCCCTGGACATTACTTTAACTTTAGGCATTTTTYGTTGTTGATGGGCAATAGCTGAAAACAATGTTCAGCCAACTCTGAGGCAAGAGGTGCAACTTATTGTTACTGGGGCTTCCTGCCCTGATGGTTTTACATTTTGTGACAAGTGAATCTAAACTAAACTGAAACTGAATCAACCCACATGAATGACATTGTTACACAGTTATTAGCTCAACTTTATGTCAAATGCTATTGACTRTAGAAACATGAGAGAAGCTTACACACTGTTTAAGTATATATTAAAAAGCATGAATGGGTTGATTGAAATGACTCAGAACTTGAACAATAACCCTGCTATTCAAGCTKTCTCATTGATTTCCCTTCTCTTCTCACTCTTGGTTTCACTGTCAGGCGTTAAGCATTCGGTTGATTTTATCTTGCAGTGGTAAACTGCTCCGATCCAGGCTTTGTGGAGAATGCCATTCGTCACCCGCAGCAGCGTTTCCCCGAGAGCTTCAACTATAGAACCAGTGTGATGTATCACTGCAAGAGGGCCTTCTATCTGCTCGGCTCATCACTTCTCACCTGTCAGTCAAACGGCCTCTGGGACAGATCACTTCCTAAGTGCCTTTGTGAGTAATATGCTAGGATTGTCTTGATCAGGGTACAAGAAGTGGCAGAGGTGGAATCTGGGTCCCACTTTGTGTGGTTAGTCACTGTTGGAGAATGATAGAAAGTGTGAAATGTACCATTCTAATAGTGGGGAGAATACGGGGATGGTGCAAGGGATTTGTGAAGAATTTATATTGGTAGTGTTTGAAAATAAAGAATATAGAAACATTATCTTTGCTGACAATGTCATATGTAGTGTTAATGTTTGTGATAAAAGGTGGGTAGTGGGAGTAGCAGGAGTGGTTAGTAGTAGTGGGAGTAGTAGTGGTGGTAGTAATAGTAGTAGTGGTGGTAGTAGTAGCAGCAGCAGGAGCRGGAGTAGTATGAGTAGTAGTGGGAGTAGTAGTAGGTAAACAACTCAAATGTAATTGTGGTAGTAGCTAACACTGAAGGCACAAGAACAATGGCGTATATCCATGATCAACTCAGTATTCCTATCAACTGTCCTCTCTGAACCATTTCTCTCCATTTTCCCTGAAGCTATTTCCTGTGGTGATCCTGGCACACCACCCCAAGCTGTCATGTCAGGCAGGAAGTTCACCAACGGCGGCGTGCTCCATTATACCTGCAGCCAGGGCCGAGCGCTGATTGGGAACGCCACGCGCTACTGTCAGGAGGACGGGCGCTGGASTGGGTCACCACCCTACTGCTCAGGTATTTCCATCAGCAGGGGCCTATCACTCTGCCAGCCAGGAGCGACCTGAAGGCTCTAATGGTGCACAGAAATACCACAGATCAACAGGTTTCAGGGATGTCAAACCGAGCTAGAAAAGCTATGGATTTCTGTGGGTTTTTCATGTGTGGTAGCTAGAGATGTAAGATGCAAGCACTCTGGGTAGAGCCTTGGTAGCCTTTCATGTTAGTTAAAAGGGAGGGGGAAAAGCCTATTTCCATCTCAGAAAACAGGCTAGAGTGACTGATATGAGCTGCCTATGGGACTGCTRTGGTGAGGGATGGCTGGTTGTTTGAATGTTGGATATTTTCTCTCTCCCTCACGAGGTGGTAGTTCCGGGGAGTGCGGTGACCCTGGAATCCCACCTCACGGCTCCAGGCTAGGGGAGAAGTTCCAGCTGAAGAGCCTGCTGCGATTCACCTGTGATGCCGGTTTTTCCCTGAGTGGCTCACCTGAGAGGACCTGCCTCCACAATGGCTCCTGGAGTGGCACCCAGCCAGTCTGTGAAGGTGAGACCCCTGCCATATATAATAAACTACTATACCTGTAGATACGTTATCCACTGTGACAATGACTCCCTTGACTGGGAATGAGCATAATCTGGGCTTTATTGAGGGCTGATAAGGCAGTGTCATGGTTCGCCTTGTCGGACTGTTTTAATGATCAGTTCTATTGCAAAAAGGAAATATTTTAGATTGTATGGCATTGCACAAATAGTTATTTTCCCAATGTATTGCTATTTAATTGGAAAATCAATGACGAGAACATTGCATGTCTGTGCATGTGCAATGCAGGGATTTTTTCATRATTATGATAAACAGTAGAACTATTTAAGCATGATATATTATAATAACAGTTAAACCGGCTATTTGACAGATTTACTGGTTGCTATAAATGCAACATTTTCCTACTCACTTGTCTGAATTTAGGACTCATTGATGTATGCAAGGGTTAGGAGTCCTACACAGACAACCCGCCACCGGTAATGTAGTGTACGATAATGCATTGSTTTAATGCACATTTTCAGAAAGGATTGCTCCACCCAGCACCTATTATAGTCTGYAATTACCTTAATGCTCAGACATTTTGTGAGGAATTCAAAAGAGGAGAACCCAGGGTTATTTCTGACACTGTTTAATTCATCGGTTGAAAAATTAAGAGGGAACCTTGAGTGAAGCCAGGAGGGATGCTTATTGGCACTTTTATATGAAGTATAAAATACCTACACACATTATGTACAAAGGTATGCAAATGTGGGTGTACTGAATATCTAAGYTGATCAGGGTTGGGGTCAATTCATAAAGTAAACTAAATTCAAATTCCAAATGTTCCTCATTGAAAAGTTTTGAAGATAATTGGAATTTCAATGTACTCCCTGAATTTAAATAGAATTGATCTATATTTCTAAAAAAATCTTAAATGAAGAACTTCTTAAACTATGTCTCATCGGCCAACAACATTGATTGAGCTTTATATCTCTATAATCAAAGAATCAAATACAAAGAATTAGTAAAAATCTAATGAATTATGACCGTCATTATTATGTATGCTCAACATAACGCATATCGTAGCGTGCCTTAAGATTGTGGGTAATTATGGGGTCCTTGTTTTCAGGCTACGTTGTTTCTCATTCCTATGTATGTTTTGGTGTTGAGGTTGTTATGAATTCTTCAGCTCTTAGTTGCTCTGTTGTCTGGTTCTGATTTTACCCAGTTATCATCAGTGTTGTCTGTTAGATGGGGTCGGATCCCCTATGCTAAGTGTTGGTTGACATTAGCATTTATTATTTTGCATTACCTAGTAGTTAATGTATCGCTTAGATAAAGATAAATTATTACCAGGGGTGTTTGACTATGCCATTTAGCCCCTAACCTTAAACATAATTAATGTAATACAGATATTTGTTTTGCCCATGTAAGCCTGAGTGGTTAATGGATTGTCTACTATCTGAAATCAGCATGGCACAACCTTCAAGGGGTATTTACCTTTCATCCAAGCTGAAGGAATTCCTCTCTGATACATCTGTCAGAGAACACTATATCTTTAAAAAAATGCCCTGGTGGATTACTCCGTCTCCTTCCACCTTTCCTTCCGTCCTTCATTCCTTCATTCGTCGTTTTTATTTTCATCTTTAGGTCAGTTTTTGTGCATTTCTATATTTCTAAATGTATTATTAATCATAGTTATTCAGTCTTCACGGCAACAGTACAAAGTACAAAGTGAGATAAGCCCGCAGATTGGTTACAGGAGATCAATAACGCTGCATTATTTAGAGGTCATTCATAATTGACGATGGTTTAACGGTTACTATAAGGGAGTTGAGACGGATCACTGCTTGGGTGATGCAAAGTGGATGGCGGCACACTATTTCTGTGATACAATAATGCTGTGCCCAGGTACTAAATGCAAATTCTCATGCACAGGGGGAGCACAACACTGCTGTCACTTGGGAAATAATGACTTTGACSACCACCTAATTGGCAGCACCTGATATGCTTATCAACAAGGCTCAGCACCTGGACAAGGTTGCTGCTGCCCACTGGATGAATGGAGTGTGGAAGGGGTAGTGAGCTGTAGTGTGCTATTTAAACTACCTAACCTATTCCCTAACGGTTGGGAAATACATATGGCCACAGCAGTCTCCCTGTGGGACTTCATTAACTCTTTATTGGCTCCACTTATTCTCTATATAAAGTGTTTACTATCTTATGGGAAGCTGTACATGGGTATTTGCTTCCTTTAACCTACTGAGTATCCTGTTGCAGCCTTGAAGTGATATTATGTCTACACAGAGATAATGCTAAACATACTTATTACCAAGATGAATGATTAGCAGAGTTCACTGCTCTTAAATGCTCAGCTATTGGCTTTTCTATGACTTGAGCTAATGAGTATTCGCTCAATCAACCCTAATTGAGTCATAAATACTCAAAGCTTGCACTGTAGCATAAGCCCCATATATTCCCGCTGTAATCAAAAGCATTCACTGCATTTTGAGATCAGCATTTGTGTACATTTGCCATTCACCTTTACATGGGGGAAAGTGGAGAGCATATTTCCTCACAACGTATGTCACGCTTTGACTGATCCCTCTTTGATTAATGCCCTCTGAAGATTCCCATGCTGCTGGTTCTCCCCTTTTGTAAGCGCTATTGAGAGTATTTAAGCAGGCTGTGTGAGTGAAAGCTCTGAAAGCTCTATTCATGTGAGTCATGTGGTCATTTGTTGTCATATGTCCCCAATACCTCATTATTTATGGGATGGACTTGTTGTTCCCAATTAACGTAATTGGTTTTTAAAGACGTTATCTATCACGGTGTGTACACAGGCAGCCCAATTCTGATTCTCTTTTCAGTAATTGATCTTTTGACCAATTAGATCAGCTTTTAMAAATATTTGATGTGAAAAGATCTGATGTGATTGGTCAAAAGACCAATTAGTGGAATTAATATCAGAATTGGGCTGCCTGTGTAAATGCAGCCTTTGAGAGTGAGGATCCCATTTAATATATTGCTTTCTAAAATGCCACTCCAAGTCATTGACAAAGGCTGATACATTTCATTAAAAAGGTTTAACTAATTGGATCAAATCAATAAGTAYTTGATTTTAATGTCTTGTTTCTGTTAGATTACAATTAAGTTGATCGGGTTGGTCAGCACCTGTAAAATATATTGTACTGAAGAACGATTGGACTTATTATGGGAGTAGATGAATTTCCTTTTATCCACAACCATAGTCAAGAGTATGACTTTCATGGTTGCAAGTGACTTTAACCCTTTAGACCCCAATATAACTCTAGAATACTGCTGTAGATTACTGAGAATTTTAAAGATAAAGCACATTTTCTCAAACATTTCAAACAAACAGACATAGCTCAAAAACAAAGATATAGCCCAAAAACAGAAATGACAATTACAAGTTAACTTAGTTTTAAAGAGCACAACCTCTTCTATAATATGACACCACATAGGCTTCACGAGTGGCGCAGCGGTCTAAGGCACTGCATTGCATTCCGTGGCCGCGAGTCCCATAGGACAGCGCACAATTGGCCCAGCGTCATCCGGGATAGGGGAGGGTTTGGTCGGTGGGGCTTCACTTGGCTCATCGTACTCTAGCGACTCCTTGTGGCGGGCCGTGCGCCTGCAGGCCGGGTCCCTGCCGGCTGACCCCGGTCGCAGGTTGAATGGTGTTTCCTCTGACACATTGGTGCAGCTGGCTTCCGGGTTAAGCCGGCGGGTGTTAAGGATCGAGGTTAGGTGGGTCATGTTTCGGAGGAATGCCTTCAGGAACCAGTGCCTGCAGTTTCTGAGAAGCGACCTTTGCAGCRTCCCCGACACAATGTACGCATTTATGATGACAATGCTGAGCATCCCCCAAAACACATACTCCCACCATTTTATGCCTGTGCGTCCAACATTGTAATAGTTCCTTAGTTGGTCAAGGTGGTCAACCCTGCCCATTTTATTGTTGTAATCCATTACAAGCTCTGGCACAGATATAAGTTCCTACCACATTTTAAATACAACTCCAAAACCCCTGCCACAAGGGTGAATGGTGGGACCTAGGGCAGACAATGGAAACGTAGGCTCCCCTCTCATGTGTGCTCTCCCTCTTCCCCTACCTCTTCCTCCTCCCCCCCTTCTGGTTCTCCCCCTCCCTCTTCCTCCTCCTCTCCTTCTCTATGTTCCTCTCCCTCCACTCTCCTCTCCCACCTCTTCACTCCTCTTCCTCTCTCCCTCTAATCTCCTCTCGCTCCACTTCACCCTCCACATCTCTATCCCTCCAATCATCTCTAACTCCTCTTCCTCCCTGCCTTTTGCTGCTTAGCCCTGTCTCTCCACATCACTTCCCTCGCTTTCATCGAGCTAGAGAAATAGAGTAACAAAGGGAGACCAGACAAGCAACAAATAGGATACAATTGTGGTCAAGAACATAATCTCTCTCCYTCTCACACTGTCTCTCTTATCCTTTCTCTCTATTTCCTTTTCTCAACCATACAAATCACATAACTGCATTTGACACTAGCTAAGTAAGTGACAGTGAAAAAATATACTAAGAAATATACAGTGCATTCGGAAAAGTATTCARACCCCTTGACTTTTTCCACATATTGTTACGTTACAGCCTTATTCTAAAATTGATTAAATAACATTTTCCMTAATCAATCTACACACAATATCCCATAATGRCAAAGCGAAAACAGGTTTTTAGATWAAAAAAAAMCAGAAATACCTTATGTATATAAGTATTCAGACCCTTTGCTGTGAGACTCGAAATTGAGCTCAGGTGCATCCTGTTTCCATTGATCACCTGTGGTAAATTCAACTGATTGGACATGATTATGAAAGGCACACACCTGTCTATATAAGGTCCCACAGTTAACAGTTCATGTCARAGCAAAAACCAAGCCATGAGGTTGAAGGAATTGTCTGTAGAGCTCCGAGACAGCATTGTGTTGGGGCACAGATCTGGGGAAGGGTACCAAAAAATGCCTGCAGCATTGAAGGTCCCCAAGAACACAGTGGCCTCCATCATTCTTAAATGGAAGAAGTTTGGAACCACCAAGACTCTTTCTAGAGCTGGCGCCGGCCAAACTGAGTAATTGGGGAGAAGGACCTTGGTCAGGGTTCCTCTGTGGAGATGGTAGAACCTTCCAGAAGGAAACCATCTTTGCAGCACTCCACCAATCAAGCCTTTATGGTAGAGTGGCCAGATGAAAGCCACCCTCAGTAAAAGGCACATGACAGCTTGCTTGGAGTTTGCCAAAAGGCACCTAAAGGACTCTGACCATGAGAAACAAGATTTTCTGGTCTGAAGACACCAAGATTGAACTCTTTGTCCTGATTGCCAAGCATACGTCTGGAAGAAACCTGGCACCATCCCTACGTTGAAACATGGTGGTGGCAGCATTATGCTGTGGGGATGTTTTTCAGCGGCAGGGACTGGAACACTAGTCAGGATCGAAGGAAAGATGAATGGAGCAAAGTACAAAGAGAGATCCTTGATGAAAACCTGCTCCAGAGCGCACGGGACTCAAGACTGTGCCTAAGGTTCACCTTCAACACAGGACAACGACCCTAAGCACACAACCCAGACAACGCAGGAGTGGCTTCGGGACAAGTCTCTGAATGTCCTTGAGTGGCCCAGCCAGAGCCTGGATTTGAGCTCGATCGTACATCTCTCGAGAGAACCTGAAAATAGCTCTGTGAAGCGATGCTCCCCATCCAACCTGACAGAGCTTGAGAAGATCTGCAGAGAAGAATAGGAGAAAACTCCCCAAATACAGGTGTACCAAGCTTGTTGCGTCATACCCAAGAAGACTAGAAGCGGTAATCGATGCCAAAGGTGCTTCAAACAAAGTACTGAGTAAAGGCTGAATACTTACGTAAATGTGATATTTAAGTTTTTTTATACATTTTCAAAAATGTTAAAAAACGTTTTTGCTTCATCATTATGGGTACTGTAGCTAGCTCTCCCCGCTCTCTCTTTTTGCTTCTCCTTAATTTAGGAATAAATTAATTTGTTAAAACTGTTCAACTATTGCCTTTTTTTCACTTTGAGTCAACTACATTTTATGAACTGCAGTGCAAGCTTTTTGGTATTTGGTATTTTATCAGGATCCCCATTAGCTGTACTCTTCGTGGGGTCCACACAAAACATGAAACATTACATAATAAGAACATTAATAGACAAGAACAGCTCAAGAACAGAACAACATAAAAACATTTTGTAAAGGCACACGTAGCCTACATATCAATGCATAGACGCAACTATCTAGGTCAAATACGGGAGAGGCATTGTGCCGTGAGGTGTTGTTTTAGCTGTTTTTTGAAACCAGGTTTCTGTTTATTTTAGCATAAGAGATTGAATGAGAGTTCCATGCAATAAGGCTCTACTATAATAATACTGTATGCTTTCTTGAATTTGTTCTGGATTTGGGGACTGTGAAAAAAACCTGGTG
The DNA here is from genome assembly GCF_002910315.2 of Salvelinus sp. IW2-2015. Lineage (NCBI taxonomy): Eukaryota > Metazoa > Chordata > Actinopteri > Salmoniformes > Salmonidae > Salvelinus > Salvelinus sp. IW2-2015. The sequence continues at coordinate 54,166,085 of NC_036858.1, forward strand.
GCATTCCGGTGGCTAAGTGTGTGTGTCAAAGCTGTGTGTAAGAGAGCTATGCAAACAATTTGGGATTTTAGCAAATGAATTTTTCTTATAAAAATAAGAAGTGATGCAGTCAGTCTCTCCTCTACTCTTAGCCAAGAGAGACTGGCATGCATAGTATTTATATCAGCCCACTGATTACATGAAGAGCAAGACGTGCCGCTTTTTCTGGCCAGCTGCAGCTTAACTAGGTCTTTCCTTGCAGCACTGGACACACGATTGGACAATAATCAAGATTAGACAAAACTAGAGCCATGCAGAACTTGCTGCTTTTAGGAGTTAACTGGTTTCAAATAAAACACTATGTATTACGTCGACAAGAACCCTCCCCCATCTTTAACAACCATTGAAATCTATATGTTTTGAACATGACAGCTTTTAACAATCTAAAGGATAACACGCAAGTAATTTATCTCCTCAACTTGTTCAAACACCACATCCATTCATTACCAAGTTACCAATTCAGATTAATTCTAGAACTTAGGAGATGATTACCCAAATAACAATGCTCTAAGTTTTAGGATGTTCAGGAGACCATGTTATTTACTGCACCCATTCCAAAAACAGACTGTCAAACTGTTTGTTAAGGGTTTCAGTGACTTCATTAGCTGTGGTTGCTGATGCGTATATGGTTGAATCATCAGCATGCATGGACACGCATGCCTTGTTTAAAAATATTGAAAAGAGAAGAGGGCCTAGAGAGTTGCCCTGCGGTACACCACACTTTGCATGTTTGACATTAGAGAAGCTTCCATTAAAGAGAACCTTTTGAGTTATATTAGATAGATAGCGCTGAATCCACAATATGGCAGAGGTTGAAAAACCATAACACATATGTTTTTTTAACAAAAGGTTATGGTCAATAATATCAAAGGCTGCACTGAAATCAGTACAGCTTCCACAATCTTCAATTTCTTTCAACCAATCATCAGTCATTTGTGTCAGTGCAGTACATGTTGAGTGCCCTTCTCTATAAGCATGCTGAAAGTCTYTTGTTAATTTGTTTACGGAGAAATAGCATTGTATTTGGTCAAACACAATTTTTTCCAACAGTTTGCTAAGAGCTGGCAATAAGCTTATAGGTCTGCTGTTAGAACCAGTAAAGGCCGCTTTATCACTCTTGGGTAGTGGAATTACTTTGGCTTCCCTCCAGGCCTGAGGACAAAGACTTTCCTCTAGGCTCAGATTAAATATATGACAGATAGGAGTGGCTATAGAGTCAGCTACCATCCTCAGTAGCTTTCCATCTAAGTTGTCAATGCCAGGAGGTTTGTCATTATTGATCGATAACAATCATTTTTCCACCTCTCCCACACTAACTTTACAAAATGCTTTTCTTTCATTMTTTTTTTTATGCATGAATACGATGACTCACTGTTCGTTGTTGGCATTTCCTGCCTAAGTTTTCCCACTTTGCCAATTAAGTAATCATTAAAATAATTGGCAACATCAAATGGTTTTGTGATGAATAAGCCATCTGATTCGATGAAAGTTTGAGTTGAATTTGTCTTTCTGCCCATAATTTCATTTAAAGTACTCCAAAGTTTTTATCCATCATTCTTTATATGATTGATCTTGGCTTCATAATACATTTTCTTCTTCTTTTTGTTGAGTTTAGTCACATAAGTCAGCCAGTCAGATGTGCAGACAGATTTATTAGCCACTCCTTTTGCTCTATCTCTTTCAACCGTACAGTTTTTCAATTTCTCATCAATCCATGGACCCGTAACAGTTCTAACAGTCAGTTTCTTAACAGGTGCATGTTTATCAATAATTGGAAGAAGCAATTTCATAAACTCATCAAGTGCAGCATCTGGATGCTCCTCATTAATCACATCAGACCAACAAATATTTTTAACATCATCCACATAAGAGTCACAACAAAATATTTTGTATCTCTCTTACACAATTTTAGGCCCAGCTGTAGAAACTGGCTTTCCTTGATATAGCCACTATATTGTGATCACTGCATCCAGTGGGTACGGATACAGCTTTAGAACTAAGGTTTACAGTATTAGTAAAAATGTGATCGAATACATGTGGATGGTCTTGTTCCTGTAGTGTTTGTAAACACCCTGGTAGGTTGATTAATAACCTGAACCAGATTACAGGCACTGATTACAGTAAGAAGCTTCCTCTTGAGCGGACAGCTTGATGAAAACCAGTCAATATTCAGGTCCCCAAGAAAGTAGATCTCTCTGTTAACATCACATACATTATCAAGCATTTCACACGTATTGTATAGATACTGACTGTTTGCACTTGGTGGACGATAGCAACACCTCAAAAGTCAAATGACAGCATACCCTGTTTCTGGTTGATGACAACAGCCAMATGAATACGGCAACAGASTGTTTGCAAGTTAATTTTGCGATATTGACACTGATATTATTGTTAGAAAAACAAGGTYGTTCGSGACCGCTATARTAATTTAAASAAAGGCAGTCGACGACCGCTATGGGTTCTAAAGCATTAATGATACAATTAATGTAGGGTTTATTTACCTTAAATTTATCTTAAAGTATTTTCCAAATATTTKTTTATGTTTATCTATTGATGTTTTTTCAGCGGTTTCCTGTGGGAATCCAGGTACGCCTGCCTACGGGAAGATTGTCTTCAGTGATGGAATACTGTTTTCAAGCTCCGTGGCATATGCTTGCTGGGAAGGATATAAGACTTCAGGCCTCACCACTCGCCACTGCACCACCAATGGCACCTGGACCGGCTCGGCCCCAGACTGCACAGGTACTGTACTCAGTGGCGATTTTAGCATGTAAATCTTGGTGGGGCAAACAAAAAAATATTTTGTTTTATGAAGGCCAGCAAAGCCTACACATCACATCACAACACAACACTAAACAATACATTTATTGCACTATAACGGTGATAAACAGTGCCCACAAACTGTTAGGGCAGCAGAGTCCAAACAGCAGTCCCAACACCTTACCACTGCTACACCTGGCTATCAGCAGAGCCTTGTCTGGCAGCGAGCCTTGTCTGGCATTTACTACCCTTTAAAAAAWATATAGCTGATATGGCTGACTTGCTTAAACATATGTGGTTTCTACTGACAATTGAGATGTACAAACTATGGCATAAGGGAACAACAAGCGGATAAGAGGCAATCCGTAATTTCGATTAAGACATTATTGAGCAAGCTAGGACGGCCGTAGTCGWTATAACTATGTGTTCAGCACTTTTGAAATGTACAGCGACAGAATTCAGAACATGGGCCGTTCTTACAGTATTCTCCCTGTACAACAAGTCAGAAATTAGGCTATATAAAGGTGGCATGAAAAAGACAATGAAAGCTCTTACAATATTAAATTATTACATTTCTCTAAAACAGGCTATAGGCTACATGTGCACCATCATGTCAGAACAGTAGGCTAAGTTATGAGGGTGGAAAGGAACCAAATTATTAGGGTGAGGCACATGTGCTACTAACAGCTTACTACACAACATTCACTTAATATTACTGTCTTGGCTACACTACACATATCTCCCTGGCATATTACATAATTTATGCAGCAGCATACAATACATTTTTGGACTCACCTTGTTGTGGAAGTTGGCACGGAGGTCCTTCTTGTGGACCGAAATCCCAACCCTGAATTCTGAGTTGGATGACCGTTCAACATTTTTTTCCGTATTTTCCCAGTCTGACATAGTTTTTTCCGAGTTCCCAGTTGTCTTGAACTCACTGAAGCCTGAGATTTTCCAGTTCCAAGTTTTTAGTTGTTTTGAACGAGTCAGAAATGCTGGATTGACAGCATGGCCAAAATGTTCAAACTTTTATGACCCATGGCGTTACCCTCTTTTTCGTGATATCCAATTGGTAGTTATGATCTTGTCTCATCGCTGCAACTCTCCTACGGACTCAGCAAAGGTCGAGAGCCAAGCCGCACTGCTTCTTGACACACTGCTCGCTTAACCCGGAAGCCAGCTGCACCAATGTTTCAGAGGAAACACTGTCGACCTGACGACTCAAGTCAGCTTGCTAGAGCACGACAAGGACATCCTGGCCGGCCAAAACCTCCCCTAACCTGGACGACACTGAGCCAATTGTGCGACGCCTCATCGGTCTCCCAGTCACAGCCGGCTGTGACACAGCCTGGGATCGAACCCGGGGCTGCAGTGGCGCCTTAGCACTCATTGCTGAATTTACGATTTCCAACTTGTTGTGTAATGTTTATGGCCAATGAGCACTGATACATTTTTGTCTATAATTTCTCTTCATGTGACAAGGGTTGAAAAGCATTTGCCAGTAGGTTGCAGACTTGATGCATGATGATGACTGCTTGTCTAGCTTGCTAGCTAAGATTATGAAAGTATTGACATGATCAGTCCAATCAAAGCTAYGGTAGATATAACGTGATTTGATGTCCATTTTATCTTTGGTCAATGACCTCGAGCATTCTTGGATGGGCACTTGAGTTTTCGAGCTCTACCTGTAGATTCTGCTGTGACGCAGTGTCTCCATCAGTGACAGAACACTGAGCCAATCATAGTGCAACTAGAGAAYATTACCAACCCGTACGCTCCGGCTCTGCCCCACCTGCCCAGAATGACTATAGGAGCACTACAGTGGACTCGTCTAACACACATCTTGTGTTCATTCAATTTAGACAATGAGACGTGGCCACAATGCACCTAATCCTACATGCCACGCTATGCTTTTGATTATGCTTGTACAGTACTGTCTATGACTATTTGACCAATTCAACAGTGATCAGCTGTGGAGATCCAGGTCCTGTTGCCAATGGGATTTACATAGGGAATGAGTTTACCTTCAACAAGACTGTTCAGTATCACTGTAACCCAGGCCACGTCATGGATACTGTCGGTACATCTGTGCTCCTCTGCACCAAGGACGGATCTTGGAACCAAACCAAGTCTAACTGTAAAGGTAATTCAACTTTGGTTATGACTCAGTAATACTTGTCGTTGGCTTACAAAGAAACAAACATTTCTACTTTAATTTCTTTACTTAGGGCTGAGATGAGAAGGCGCAACMAGAGAAATATAGTACAGATATCACAACACCCCAGAATTTCAAGCACTCAGAGATCAAAAGATTTCAAAAGTTTTTTGATCCTGTTTGGAGTAGTTTCTCTACCTTTTTGGCACAGCAAGCAAAATGATTGACTTGCACAGACTGAAGGGATGTTATCCATGAAATGTGTAAGCTCTGTGCTATCAGATGTCAGACTTCAAACKTGTGGAGAAAACAATGTATCCAGTTAGTGGTGCAATGCAGGCAAGCATAGAGCAGGGAAGTCTCCTCCTGAGCAGATTGACAGGCAGAGAATGAATGTGTGCACTTCACATATAATTCCCCAGAGTAGTACTTTAGCAAAGCAATTGCAATCCTGTGGGTGAATACTGTTCAATATGCCAGAAGTTCCTGTTTTAGAATTGTAATATTTTATCGTCTCAGCGGGAGTGTTAAGAAATTACARTTCATGCAATACCATGCATATAATCAAAAACAGATACACTTCCCATAACGGATATGTATTGTGATTAAAGGGACGGCTACTTCCCAGTGAATTACAATACTTGCCATTAATAGGAAAGTGAAAACACTTTCTCCCTGTTGGAGAACGGATATGATAATCAAATAGGATATGAACCATTGTAAATCATCCATTCCCTTCTAGTACATCAATAGATATGTTTAGAAAATTGAGGCGTTTTGAGTTAACATATAGTACTTACTCACTCAAAATATTGATATTGTTTTGCACCCATATCAGTGATCATGTGTGGCCAACCTCCGGCTGTTCGCAATGGGAAGGTTGAGGGATCAGACTTGCAGTGGGGCTCCAGTGTCACCTATAGCTGCTTCGATGGGTACCAGCTATCCAGCCCTGGAATCGTCTCATGTGAGGGGAACGGCACATGGAGAGGGGAGATCCCTCATTGTCTTCGTAAGTTGAAATTCAAGTTATTTTAAGACTGAACCTGAGCACTTGATCTAATCTTTAGTGCAATGGCAGTGTGCTCAAAGCTTAGCTATTTGCCTATTGCTGGTTTTTGTAACAAATGTTATTCTATAGTAGACACATCAAACTAATGAAAGCGGTGCCTTTCAAATTAAATGTGCCTGGCCTACTTATCCTTCCTATAGCCCTGTTAAAGTTGTGCTGCTGGAGGGTGCATGACCAGACTAAACCCTCTGTGAAATGTCARATTTGACAGATTGGGAAACTGTTGTGACAGACCCAAACATTTTCTAAATTGATCCCTCAAGTATCCGCAGCTAGGTCTGCCCATAACATGAGCATTACAAGGTGCATGGATGGAGTCTGCTGCTGCAGCCTGCAGGCCCTTGATAATAAGCTCCTGACACAGTGTCAGAAGTAGAGCCAGAATGTTCATCTAAAGTCTGCAGGAGAGCACACTCTGTAAAATAAACTTCTCATGCTGTGGGTCTGAAAGAGGTCTGAGTGACTTCTGCCTCTAAACTCTTTGTGGAAAATTTAAGTGAGGCATTTCGCAAACATGAAGGACCTATTATGAAAAAGCAACTTGAAACCATTGTATTATCCATTATAAAGAGCAGGACTAGTTCACACACTTTTTACACTCCCCTACATTATATCAGGGGTTCCCAAACKTTTTCACTCAAAGCCCCCTTCCAGCATTGTGGAACATCCCACCCCTCTTGTTGGTGGAGACAACATTTTGCAGGTTTTAAACTTATTTCCTGTAATTCTACACATTTTGTCATGGGGTGCAGATAACATTTTGTCATTTTAAAGCAAATTTCCTTGCAATTCTATACATTTTTCTATGCCTAATGTCTATTCATGTGATATTTCAGTGACTCAAACATTACAACAAAATCTATGGGCTAAGAAAWTMTTAACTGACATGGGCTAGTTGATCTGGACATTTCTGACAAGATATAAATACAGTGCCTTCGGAAAGTATTCAAACTCCTTGACTTTTTCCACGTTTTGTTAGGTTACAGCCTTATTCTAAAATGTATTAAATCGTTTTTTTCCCTCATCAAACTACACACTATACCCCATCATGACAAAGCAAAAACTGGTTTTTAGACATTTTTACGCAAATGTATTAAAAATAAAAAACTGATATGGCATTTACATAATTATTCAGACCCTTTACTCAGTACTTTGTTGAAGCACCTTTGGAAGAGATTACAGCCTCGAGTCTTCTTGGGTGTGACGCAACAAACTTGGTACACATGTATTTGGGGAGTTTTTCCCCATTCTTCTCTGCAGATCCTCTCAAGCTCTGTCAGTTTTGATAGTGACGTTCCTGCACAGCTATTTTCAGGTCTCTCCGGAGATGTTCGACCGGGTTCAAGTCCAGGCTCTGGCTGGGCCACTCAAGTACATTCAGAGACTTGTCCTGAAGCCACTCCTGCGTTGTCTTGGCTGTGTGCTTAGGGTCATTGTCCTGTTGGAAGGTGAACTTTCACCCCAGTCTGAGGTCCTGAGTGCTCTGGAGCAGGTTTTCATCAAGGATCTCTCTGTACTTTTCTCCGTTCATCTTTGCCTCGATCCTGACTAGTMTCCCAGTCCCTGCCGCTGAAAAACATCCCCACAGCATGATGCTGMCATGTCCTCCAGACATGACGATTGGCATTAAGGCCAAAGAGTTCTATCTTGGTTTCATCAGACTAGAGAATCTTCTTTCTCATGGTCTGAGAGTCTTTTGATGCCTTTTGGCAAACTCCAAGTGGGCTGTCATGTGCCTTTTACTGAGGAGTGGCTTCCACCTGGCAACCAATGTGCCTGATTGGTGGAGTGCTGCAGAGATGGTTGTCCTTCTGGAAGGTTCTCCCATCTCCACAGACGAACTCTAGAGGTCTGTCAGAGTGTGGGACCTTATATAGACAGGTGTGCGCCTTTCCAAATCATGTCCAATCAATTTAATTTTACACATGTGAACTCCAATCAAGTTGTGGAAACATCTCAAGGATGATCAATGGAAACAGGATGCACCTGAGCTCAATTTCGAGTCTCATAGCGAAGGGTCTGAATACTTAAAATCAAATCAAATGTTATTGGTCACATACTTATTGTTAGCAGATGTTAATGCGAGTGTAGCGAAATGCTTGTGCTTCTAGTTCMGACCATGCAGTAATATCTAACAAGTAATCTAACAATTTCACAACAACAAAGGAATGAATCAGAATATGTACATATAAATAYATGGATGAGCGATGGCCAAATGGCATAGGCAAGATGMAGTAGATGGTATAGAGTACAGTATATACATATGAAATGAGTAATGTAGGTTATGTAAACATTATATAAATTGSCATTGTTTAAAGTGACTAGTGATACATTTATTACATCCAATTTTTTATTATTAAAGTGGCTAGAGATTTGAGTCAGTATGTTGGCAGCAGCCACTCAATGTTAGTGATGGCTGTTTAACAGTCTGATGGCCTTGAGATAGAAACTTTCCACCTTCTCCACTACTGTCCTGTTAATGTGGATAGGGGGGGTGCTCCCTCTGCTGTTTCCTGAAGTCCACAATCATTTGTTTTGTTGAGGTTGAGTGTGAGGCAATTTTCCTGACACCACACTCCGAGGGCCCTCACCTCCTCGCAAGGCCGTCTCGTCGTTGTTGTTAATCAAGCCTACCACTGTAGTGTCATCTGCAAACTTGATGATTGAGTTGGAGGCGTGCATGGGCACGCAGTCATGGGTGAACAGGGAGTACAGGAGAGGGCTGAGAACGCACCCTTGTGGGGCCCCAGTGTTGAGGATCAGCGGGGTGGAGATGTTGTTWCCTACCCTCACCACCTGGACCCAGTTGCACAAGGYGGGGTCGAGACCCAGGGTCTCGAGCTTAATGACGAGTTTGTAGGGTACTATGGTGTTAAATGCTGAGCTGTAGTCGATTAACAGAATTCTTACATAGGTATTCCTCTTGTCCAGAGGGGTTAGGGCAGTGTGATTGCGATTGCGTCGTCTGTGGACCTATTGGGGCACTAAGCAAATTGGAGTGGGTCTAGGGTGTCAGGTAGGGTAGGGTGGAGGTGGAGGTGATATGATCCTTGACTAGTCTCTCAAAGCACTTCATGATGAYGGGAGTGAGTGCTATGGGGCGATAGTCGTTTAGCTTAGTTACCTTAGCTTTCTTGGGAACAGGAACAATGGTGGTCCTCTTGAAGCATGTGGTGTAAATAAGGAATTTCTGTTTATTTATTTTTAATAAATTAGCAAAAAAATCTAAAACTTTTTTCGCTTTTTCATTATGGGGTATTGTGTTTTTTTTTTTTAATCGATTTTAGAATAAGGCATTAACGTAAGTCAATGGGTCTGAATACTTTCCGAAGGCGCTGTAGCTCTTTAAGGTATGCAATGACTGACTTGAGAAGAGGAAAGTTGATGATGTACAACCCAGTTTTGAAAATTGCACTTTGTGCATTCTACTATTACAACTTTCAAGATTAAGTTGAAAGCCGGACTCCAAAATAAATATGTATATGTGTATATATACTGTGTGTGTGTGTGTGTGTGTGTGTGTAATGGGAACCACTGACATATATTACATAGGCTCTCTGTCTCACATAACCCTCTAAAGAACAAGCTCTCACAAGAAGATTATCTTTTTTTCACCTCATAATGTTGTGATTCCAAGAGCCATGTGATAAATGACTAGCTAGTCAGTTGTCATTTTTACCCTGATGTAGACAGCTTGTCTGTCGAAACGTTGGTTATTAGGTTATTAAATTATTGCATCTGAGCTCCTAGAGTGTGTGGCTCTCSTTTTCTTTTTCAAGTGTTCTACTCCACTAGCTAGCACCTCGCTAGCTCCTCTTTCACCTCCAGATTAGCTGGTCAGTTTTGCCTATGAAACGTTCTGATCCTCATGCCTATTAAAAAATTGTGAATCATGAAATCCGAAACCCACGTAACCCGGATTATGTGTGCGATGTCAATTGTGTGATTTGATTTATGGTCTCTGTGTTTTGTTGTGCCTAGCTGTGCTGTGTGGAGACCCTGGCACCCCCGCAGAGGGTTATGCTGAGGGGAAGCAGTTCACCTACARGTCAGAGGTGACCTTCTTCTGCAGGGACCCCAACATCCTGGTCGGGTCCCCCAGGAGACTGTGTCAGGTTGATGGGAGCTGGAGTGGAATACAGCCCTCATGTATAGGTGGGTCGCCCATTCATACCATAAAAATAATAATAATACACATCTGCTGCCTTAATTGTGGTGAGTTGTACTATATCGTGTTGTGTTGTTGAGTGTTTCCTTCTTTTCTTCAGTGATGATGATGTTGGTAGGCAGTGAGCTAAACATTACATTTGTCTTCAGATCCTGCATATAACACATGCAGAGACCCTGGAACTCCATCTTACGGGATACCAGTCACGTTCCAAGGATTTGAGGTAAGGTCCTTACTTTAAGCGATGTGAAATTATGAGTAGACAGACATCTTTGTATTGACATTTGTGCTCAGATAATTAGCTAAAACAATCCAAAATAGTATTCTGGTCAGTCAAAGTAATTCCCAGGTTGTTGACCATTTATAGTAAAGTGTCTTCTATTTTAGGTTGGAAGCAAAATCTCCTTCAAATGTCGTAAAAACTACCACATACTGGGATCTACGACAAGAACCTGTCTGGAAAATTTGACGTGGAGTGGTGTGCAACCAGAATGTATTGGTAAGACTTTTTGAAAGATTTGTTTTTGTCCCAAGACATTGTCAAGAAAAGTAATTTATTAATCCGGCAGGTATCATTTTTCTTAGCATTGACTTGTTAATGACTAGAGGGAGAGATACAKGCGGTATATAGGGGGGTATGACAGCCAAAAGGAGTAAAGTATTGGTTTAGCAAATGTAACCCTTTGATTTACTGCATTCTAGATCACTACTCTCCCCATGGCAGTGTCATGTTCTCTATCCCTCTTCTTAATAACTCTGCCCAATATTATAGGTCTTGAGCTGTATATATGGATTAGAAGACAGATCAAAACGGAAAAGCCATTGAGGGTGATGTTCAAAAGGGAATGGACATTTGAGAAATGGCTGTGTGATTCATGGACGGAAGTAAAGTAGGGATTGCTGCCCTCAGCAAAGAAATTGATAAAGTTAGCCAAGTTTAAGATGTTCGTATGTGAGTTGTAAATCAGTGTGCGATTTTGACAACATACCCCACAAAATCCTTCAGGCSTCTCCTCCACATAAAGTGGCTTCACTGTCAGAGGCTTGGGAGTAGGGAGGCTTAAGTTGATGACAGGARGGTGTGAAGACTGAGCTCATATATTATGTTACAAATAGATAGCAACACTCAGGATTTGTTTAATAATTTCACTCCTGATAGGATTGCTTGATCTCTACATAACTCCATAGTACTGGTGTGGGTGTGGGGCTGTTGTATTCTGACCGGTAATCCCGGTTAGTGGTCAAGGGAATTTATTGTGAATTACCTTCCTTTCTTAATTTTTTGTAGCCCATGCCTGCAGACAGCCCGAGACACCGTCTAACATTGACGTGAGGGCTATTGATCTACCAACTCTGGGCTATACTTTGATCTATACATGTCAAGACGGATTCTTCCTGGATGGGGGATCAGAGCACAGGACATGTAAACCTGATGGAAAGTGGTCCGGAAAGCCACCTGTCTGCAAAGGTATACTTTTGCACTGGAATATGMCTATTATTAAAATGTCATTAATTCCGGTGAGAAGGATAAATTGTACTGTGGGCCATATATTTAAATGATCAGTTCACCTGCATCTTGTATTTATCAATCATATTTCCCCCTATATATTGGTATTCAATAAAGTAGTTAATTTGCTTTGTTCTCTGTGCTGGCTGAGAATACCTAGATAATTGAGTATACAACATTTCTGCTATCATCACATCTGAATCACTTTGGTAAAATGTGGCCAAAATAACGTTGTGACTATTAGGCTACAAGCAGCAACTGACAGTGAGTAGGTCACATCCATAAATKTAATTGAATCAATTATTTATTCCGTCTTTCAGTTGGCCCAAAAATAAATGGTAAAAAAGGAGTGGAGTCGGATGTTCAGAAAAACAAGATTGGTGGTATGTTATTTTCTCTGAGTCATCTTCTCTGTTCAAATGTCTTTTGGTATTTTGCGTCGTCATGATGATGTGGCAAGTGACACCTTGCTTCTTGAAAGTCCAATATCTTGAAAACTTGACTGCTGACATGCAAAACATTTTGGGACTGTATCAACAGTGGACTAATGAAAAAAATACAAATATAAATTTTTTAATGGATTTTTCCTTTAATATGGATACTGCACATCTTGAGATTACTCTTAATGACGGATCTTATGTACAGACAGCCGATGGATGACGCAAAAATTTAAATAATCTGGTTGAATTATTGTACTTTATCTTGTTCTAGGCATACAGTATAACACAAATCTTTCTTTCCTTCAGTTCCTGTAAATGTGTTTTCTTTAAACTTTGGCTGGACCGGGTTCTATGAGTACCTTGGGGCAAGAGAAGGTGCCACTATTACTGTAAATGGATTCAATGCAACAACCAGTAGAGTTAATGTCACACTTTTGGATCAGAGCAGAGTGCAGCTTAAACTCTCTGGTAAAGCACAACACACATGTTAACGCTGACATTATTTGATTTGCCAAATATTACAGTTGAAGTCAACATTACAACAGTAAACACCAACCGATAACCCAATTTCCATTGTTTTCAGGAACATACAAAAAGGAGGAGAATCATTTGCTACTGAAGGTTTACCAGATACGTGGTCCAGCAGAGCATCATTTCAGTAAATTCAAGAACGACAACTGGGCAATGGATGGCTACGTGAGTCTTTTATTTTAATTAAATTATCATTATTTCCAATTACATTAGGGCCTTATTATGGACTTCAAAACAAAAATATTTTGGCTCCCTTACTTAAGCATGTTTTCTCCTTCCTCTGTTTTCTAATATGCTGTACACCTAGCTCATGAGGTGCTAATGTCTGCAGACCATGTCCTTCATCAATATGCAGCTCTGGCAGCTCTGGCATAAGGTTTTGACTAGCATACCTAATACAAGTGGCTTAAAATTATTTGAATGAACATGTGTCAGTTTTAAGATACCGTATTACTTTACTGTAGCCCTCTTTTGAAATTTAAAAAATATACTGTATCTTCATTTATACAACAGGCAGAGATGTAAAAATACTTGAAAGTACTACTTAAGTMATTTTTTGGGGTATTGTACTTTACTATTTATATTTTTGACAATGTTATACTTTTACTTCACTACATTCCTGAAGAAAAGGATGTACTTTTTACTCCAAACGATCTCCAGCTGTCCCACAGTAATGAACGTGTTGGGAGTCGGGACAAGACAGACAGGCAGGCAGCGTTTCTCAGCCAGTTGAAATCATGAATCAGCTGGCATAATTTTTATGGATATATACAAAGAAATGTCAAACTAAACAAAGTGCAGCTAGTTTGCAGTMTTTCCAGCTTCAGTTTGAAGTCATTGTGTTTGCTGTGTTGTTGGCTAGCTCCTCTGAAAAACAGTGTCCAGGCGAGTGAACACATTTTTCTATGCCAGACGAAATCGCGCCTCATTAGCTCATTGTTATGGATGTATCCAAATAAATGTCACTAGAAAACAGCTAAAGCAAATACGGCTACTTTGTTGTTATTCTGACTGCACTTTTTGACGTGACTGTAAGTTAGCCGTAGTTGGCTAGCTAGCAAGCAAGGGATAAGAATGTTGCCAGCCAGTATGGCAATGGAACATTTAGAACGAACGACTGGGTTGGGTCCATAGATACAGAACAAAAAGACTGAACAACTGGGTTACGTCTCTAGCAACCGAACCGATAGAACGAACGACCAGCCGGCTTGGGTAGCAACCCTAGATTTGTGTCGGGACTATATCTTGTGGAAGGATGAAATAGTATGAATGCRTTCATCAAAATAACGTTTTTTATGAAAATATGTCAATCATTATTTTAATATGTARGTAACCCGTTGTATATAAGCACCGACTTCTCGGGCATCACTTAAGTGAACACTACAGAAGTAAGTAACTTCAAGGCGAGTGAGAATGATAAGCTGTATGAGATCCAAAGGRTTATGTGAGGTAAATGGGTAATAGTTCTCGTTGTGCAATGGTTCTGCATTTCAGCTCTGCCCTGATTTAATCAGTAAAAAAAGAAAATTCCCTCTCTTTTGTGTTGGTTTAGGTGACCGCAGAGTCTGACCAGAAAACCTTTGTTTACCAGGGTCATATTCACAGCAAGGACTTTGGAAAATTTGTGCTAACAAGAGGAGGTACAGTCATTGTGTAGTCTCAGTAATACAACAACATAAAAAAAAAATGCATGCACGGTTACATTTTACTGCTGATACATGATTCCTTTTATATAAGTTACTCCCGAAACCTTGACAAGAATGATTGTACTGTTATGTTTCTTTATTAGGTCTCTTTACAACAGACCTGGACCCATCAAATCCTCCATACTATGGCACAAATAGCAGTTCAGTAGCAGTTGCCATACTAGTGCCATTCTTTGCCCTTATTCTATCAGGGTTTGCATTTTACCTCTACAAACACAGGTAAGGAGTGCTGGCTATTGGATGTCTTGGTAACCTGCATTGGGGATGTTTGTCCATATATGCTTGGATGTTAAACATTGTTGTCTCTTTCTTATGGGAAACTCCTGTGCCAATTCACCAACGATGAGTGATCCCTAAARGTTTCAGTTGATAAATCGTTACATAACAAAGCCAAATGTTAGATGAGTGTGTGACAAAATGATTACAAGAAAGAGCTGTGGAGTTTTCCAAAGCTAATTGAACAAGCAAAAGAAAGAAAATGTGACAATATAAAATGGAAATTACCCAATATTAAAAGAACATAAAAAATTGGCAGGGTACTTTCACAAGACACTGATGACAATGAGAGACCCAAAGATGTAATCAGGGCTGGCGGCAGGTAAGACATAAGAAACTAAATCACTATAAACAACAATTCCTACTTCCACATCGTCATTACTGTCTTTTACTTTTTTCATTTTGTGGAGAAAAAATGATAATTTGAGGGAAAAACATCAACTTGCTGGGCTTAAATTAATATGTTGTCTTCTTTGATCTCATATTGTCATCTCTCTGTCAGCATATTTCAACCAGCTGAATGTTGTTCTATTTGTTTTTTGTAGACATTTGCCCAAAAGATTTCATGAGAATCCATGTTTTTTGACTGATAAAATTACCGGAGGGGAGTTTTGAAGTATTGTGTTTTAACGTATAATGAATACAGAATCATGCTTACTAAGTATCTTCATATTCACGTAAKTGTCAGATTTAGAATACTGTCTTTTGACAATGTCATAATCACATAATATAGGATTAGTCTGTTTTGATAGTGTTTTCTTCTTTCTTTACTGAATTTTGCATACCATACTGTACATGTTTAGCCGCTAAGCTTCATTACCACCCTCTCTTCCTCATTCAAACTCCCACAGAGACTTTGGAAAGCTTTGGAAATGTGTTTTTTAATATGCAGAGGTATTCTCCACATACTGTATGCAGATAGATCCTGCTTTAACAATGCCTTTATGGGGGATTAGCTTTAGGACTTTTTAAATCCAAACAAAGTTAATGTAGAAGACACTAAGCCCTCCAGGCAAGTCTCTAAACCTGCATTTGTCTTACTTTTACTTAGTGAGATTTGTAAGGTAATGGAGGGAATATTAAKTAAAGGCTTACAAAGTAACTCCCGGATGGAATCAAGGTCTTCACACTGATCTTATATTGAAGCTTAAAACCAGGTCAGTAGGCTTTTAGTAGGACTCCTCAGTATCATATTTCAAATAATAAGAGGTTATATAGTCTCCTAGGGTAAATGTGTATTCTAGATCAAAGGAGGACTGAAACATAATTTCATTAGCTACGGGTTTCATTTATTCTTATTCGTTATATTTAAAGATGCAGTTACAATAATTTACAGAGTTTCTTCAAGTGGGAAAGAGTTTCTGCTTCGTCTTTGCACTTTTTGCTGTACATTAACATCCCTTCATGAAGCAAAGTCATATTTGTCTGAAAAGTAAACAACAATCATAGCTAGTAGAGTTATTAAAATATTGTAAATGTATTAAGACTTTTAAATGTTCACCTTTCAGAACAAGACCAAAAGTACAATACAATGGCTACACAGATCATGAAAACACAAATGGACAAGCGTCATTTGAAAACCCTTTGTATGACACAAACATGAAACCCACRGAGGCGAAAGCTGTGAGGTTTGATACAACTCTGAACACAGTCTGCACAGTAGTATAGCCCTTGTTTCGCCAGCATTGGACTGGTTTTTACAGCAAGATGCAAATATTCCTTTGACTCATCACGTTATGAGATGATAAAAGACAAGTTTTAAATCAAGGACAGTTTTATATGGACTAAAACAACAACTATTGTTGTTCTATGGAGCAAGGACTATGTACATGGCCAGGACAGAAGATACTCTCTTGGATCAAGGAGTTCTGCCTTTCATGGCTCTTTGCAGGATGAAAGTTTTCATTCTCCTCTCTTTTTTAATTTTTTTCTGTATTTTTGCCCCAAAGGCCCTCCTTGGGGAAACACGGAAGTGTCTTGAAAAGCCACATAATTGTTGATAAAAAAAGTGTTTTCTTCAGTGAAGATGAACAACAAAGGAGGGAGCAACTTTGATCGTGTTGCTGCTCATTCCTTGCCAGACTTCTCCAATAAAGGGAAAATATGCTACAACTACAACTGTCTCGCAGGAGATCTTGGCTATCTAATCTCTGGGTAGTTAAAGGAACTCTCTCAGCTGTTGTGTTGAAAAACTTTATCGCACAAATKTTGCACTAGTGTGTTATGAATGGGTATGAAATGAGTCAAAAGAGGAATTTTCAAACCAACTGAAAAGATTACGTACAGGGTTTTTGACCATTTGTAGATAAACATACAGTATATTTCCATATCCACAGGGAGCAAGTTGTCATGCTGCCATGCTACTGTTTATGAACAGAGAGGCTTATTTTATTTTCAATATTGGTTTTGCAAATACATTTATGGAACACTCTGCTTACTTTTTTACATAGTTATATAATTTTAACTCTGGAGTCACAAATACCATGCAGTTTATCAGGCATCATTCCACAAATCTCAATTAAGGAGCAACTGGTGTACATGCAAATGTGCAGCTATTGTGAATCATTTATCATTGTATTCACAGATCAATACTACTGCAGAGCAAACCGATCTGGCTCATCTGCTTTGAAAAAACAACAATACCCAATATTGTAGTATACTGTAAATTGCATCAAATAATTACAGTATGTATCATGCATGATAGTTTGTTTATATTGTCGATCATCAGTTTGCTGTTCATATTGTAGTTTATTTCACATTACCACAAGCATTGAACATTGTTAACATTTGTAACCCTACAAAACAGATTGCAGTCCTATCTTGTGGTCTTGCTGCAAATTTGCTTACATTTCAAATATACCTCGTTGCGCAGAAGGACATCATTTTTCTACTCTACAATACTGGAACTAATKAAATGTTTMTTTTTCATAAATGCTGCACTTGCTTTAAATCACAGTTTTAATGCAGAAGCGTATTTTAATTTATATGTGCCATACGATTACACCATGTTTTATTCTGACACACATGTCACTTAAGGCCAGATGGGGAATGAAGTTGGATGGCAATCCTTCTTTAGCAGAGGCATGAGCTGGTTGTTTAGAAGCTTGTCTTAATAATCTCTTTTTCCCCTTTATGGTATGTCCATCCTATCCTTAAGGGTATTGAGTCAGTGATGATGAATTGAACACTGACTTCATATTTACACTCCAAGAAACACTGCCTTATTAAATTMAAAAGCATGACAAAGCTGTCACAGTTACAAATGACCTGTTACAACACTAATGCTTGAGAGTGTAGGGCTACTTGAATGCATACAGTACACTGTGATTCCAAAGTCATAGATTACCTTATTGTTTTTCCTAATAATTTTGGTTATGCATGTTTTCACAAATAATGTTAAAAATTAACAGTAGATKAACTACCTTAGCTTGTCTTTTCAAAATCTGTTATCATATGCACTTGCTTTGAGATCAATGACAAAATGTGTAATATAATCTTGTGAGCTATCAGATTACAGTTAATGTCTGTTGTATTTGTGGCCATTGAAGCATTGCAGGATTCCCAGAGTGTGATGAATGTGTGTTTGTAAAATAAGAAGAATTTGCATTTCCTTCATTTTTCTACAAAGTGAACTATTTAGCATTTTACATTTCAAATTATGCCTGTTGTTCATTGCACACCTACATACTGTACAGCAGTGTTTTCAATCAATAGGGTTAAGACGAAAATTAATCAAATCATCCCCCATTCTTTGTCAACATTTTGTGATGTAAGACCCACTGCTTTTAATCCACATCTTGCCTTCCTTTTGGCTTGCTGCAATAACGTTTTTCTTTCATCATCTGTAAAATATATTCCCAAGAAAAGAGCTGTACAACTGCATTCAATTAAATATCATTCCATYTTACAACATCATGTTATCATGTGCTGCTGACTTGAAGTAGGTGCAAAAGAAAATGTTTTTGTACAGAAATATATTTTTTATGAAGAATTTGTAAAATTATTAAATATGCTGTGCTTTTTTGATTAATGTAGGACAAAACTTGTTAAAATAAATGTTTTTACTATACAAAATGTAAATTTATCGTCTGAGTATGAATATAAAATGTATATGGTTGAAACTTTTCTTGCAAATGTCGATATATACAAGCTTTTATTTGAAAACATTGCTCGTATATATTTGTTTATACAAGAAAAAACAAACCTTAGAAAAAAATTGTATTACAGATTGTTCTATGACACAAGTTATATGACATATTTTGAAAACATTATTTCAGATTAAACATTTTTTATATAATTATCTATGGTCTCATCTGTATAGAACTTTTTTATTTTCGTTTTGTGTCATGACATATTTTACAAGACTATAGTGATATGTATACAACAAGAAAACAAAATCAGAATTTGTGTACTTAGGCCTGGACTCAATCCCATCGCACTTTGTCAGCAATGTACCTAAGCGTTGGCAGTGACTGCATTCGCGGTCAATACTGCATATGTCGGCTCAATCGGCAAATTAACATTAAATGGGGCATTTGTCGACAAAGCGGGATCGGATTGAATCCCTGCCTTACTCTAACTCTATGACAATAGATTTACAATCCTGATGATAATAAGATTTAGATATAATAGATAAAGTATATACATTGCTATATCAATTTTGTATGTTGTTTCCCTAAGGTGGCCTTAATCACTTATTAAATATGTTCAAGACTGGCCACGGCCCATGCCTCGCCAACCTCCACTAATGGGGCATAAAAGCAAGCTGCCTATGTGCCTGTGGGGTGGAGCACACCATGCACCACATTCTTGAAGTCTGTCCAATCAAAAAACTCAGCGGAGGCTTACTCACCCTCAACACAGGAGGACCAGAAGAAAAACGCTTGACTCAGACTTTGCATTAGCTAGGTAAATAAATAGTAAAGCAGTGCTAAACCAATACATTGTCATCCACTACTGTATGCTGGCATGCTGTAGTCCAAACAAATGAATCAGTAGGGGCTCTTGTGCRTCAACTAACCATCCCTTTATTAAACTGCAAAAAGATAATGAAACGACACACCAAATAATAAAGGTAATCTGAAACTGAAATGCTACAATGGTATTGAAACGGAAACTCGGTAGGTTTTACTGCATATTGCCTGTCCTGTTAGTAGTACTGTAGAGTGACATGACTGATCTAGTATAGCATGAACCTATTTTATAAACAAAACATTCCTCCCCTTTKCCCTCAGAACRGCCTCAATTTGTCGGGGCATGAACTCTACAAGATGTCGAAAGCATTCCACAGAGATGCTGGCCCATGTTGACTCCAATGCTTCCCACAGTTGTGTCAAGTTGGCTGGAGGTCCTTTGGGTAGTGGACCATTCTTGGTACTATTGAGCGTGAAAAACCCATCACCATTGCAGTTCTTGACATACTCAAACCGTTGCGCCTGGCACCTACTACCATACCCYGTTAAAAGGCACAAATCTTCTGTCTTGCCCATTTAACCTCTGAATGGCACACATACACAATCAATGTCTTAATTGTCTTAAGGATTAAAAATCCTTCTTTAACCTCTCTCCTCCCCATCATCGACACTAATTGAAGTGGATTTAAGAAGTGACATCAATAAGGGATCACAGCTTCACCTGGTCAGTCTATGTCATTGAAAGAGTGTTCTTAATATTTTGTACACTCGGTATACAGTGGGGAGAACAAGTATTTGATACACTGCCVATTTTGCAGGTTTTCCTACTTACAAAGCATGTAGAGGTCTGTAATTTTTTATCATAGGTACACTTCAACTGTGAGAGACGGAATCTAAAACAAAAATCCAGAAGATCACATTGTATGATTTTTAAGTAATTAATTTGCATAGTTTTTCTTTAAGAAGCCCTCCTGTTCTCCACTCATTACCTGTATTAACTGCACCTGTTTGAACTCGTTACCTGTATAACAGACACCTGTCCACACACTCAATCAAACAGACTCCAACCTCCAAGACCAGAGAGCTGTGTAAGGACATCAGGGATAAAATTGTAGACCTGCACAAGGCTGGGATGGGCTACAGGACAATAGGCAAGCAGCTTGGTGAGAAGGCAACAACTGTTGGCGCAATTATTAGAAAATGGAAGAAGTTCAAGATGACGGTCAATCACCATCGGTCTGGGGCTCCATGCAAGATCTCACTTCGTGGGGCATCAATGATCATGAGGAAGGTGAGGGATCAGCCCAGAACTACACGGCAGGACCTGGTCAATGACCTGAAGAGAGCTGGGACCACAGTCTCAAAGAAAACCATTAGTAACACACTACGCCGTCATGGATTAAAATCCTGCAGCGCACGCAAGGTCCCCCTGCTCAAGCCAGCGCAAGTCCAGGCCCGTCTGAAGTTTGCCAATGACCATCTGGATGATCCAGAGGAGGAATGGGAGAAGGTCATGTGGTCTGATGAGACAAAAATATAGCTTTTTGGTCTAAACTCCACTTGCCGTGTTTGGAGGAAGAAGAAGGATGAGTACAACCCCAAGAACACCATCCCAACCGTGAAGCATGGAGGTGGAAACATCATTCTTTGGGGATGCTTTTCTGCAAAGGGGACAGGACGACTGCACCGTATTGAGGGGAAGATGGATGGGGCCATGTATCGCGAGATCTTGGCCAACAACCTCCTTCCCTCAGTAAGAGCATTGAAGATGGGTCGTGGCTGGGTCTTCCAGCATGACAACGACCCGAAACACACAGCCAGGGCAACTAAGGAGTGGCTCCGTAAGAAGCATCTCAAGGTCCTGGAGTGGCCTAGCCAGTCTCCAGACCTGAACCCAATAGAAAATCTTTGGAGGGAGCTGAAAGTCCGTATTGCSCAGTGACAGCCCCGAAACCTGAAGGATCTGGAGAAGGTCTGTATGGAGGAGTGGGCCAAAATCCCTGCTGCAGTGTGTGCAAACCTGKTCAAGAACTACAGGAAACGTATGATCTCTGTAATTGCAAACAAAGGTTTCTGTACCAAATATTAAGTTCTGCTTTTGTGATGTATCAAATACTTATGTCATGCAATAAAATGCAAATTAATTACTTAAAAATCATACAATGTGATTTTCTGGATTTTTGTTTTCTGTCTCTCACAGTTGAAGTGTACCTATGATAAAAAATTACAGACCTCTACATGCTTTGTAAGTAGGAAAACCTGCAAAATCGGCAGTGTATCAAATACTTCTTCTCCCCACTGTATATAATAGATTTAAGCAGAGACAAAGACATCCCTCATATTAGCTCTTCGGATTCTAAGTGTAGGAGACGCTAATAGCTAGCAACGCATTTGTTCTCTGCGTGTTTGTTCTCTGTCATAAAGAGCACATTTTCAACTTATTAAAAAACATGTTTTCCCATCTCAAGAGTTAAATAAMAACATACTATATTAAGACACCTATTAAGTGCCAAATAAAGGAACAGGGTTGACCGTGAGAAACATGGTTGACGACTTCATCTGAAATCATCCWTAAATCCCCTTGTGACAGAGAATGGAAGCTTGTTGTGTGYAACAGGGAGGGGCAATTGAATGCAATTTTTCAAAAATTGTTAAACATTTTCTAGCCTGTCTATCCATGGGTAACACGGTTGGCATGGTATGATCGACCCACTCAGCTTTCCAACACAAAACACCAGAAAATAACCAAAAAGAGTAGAACCAGTTAAACTGCTTTTACAATATTATTTGACTGTTAGAAAGTAATAAGTACTTGAAAAGGAATAGTTTTGTAACGTATACGCAGGGAGTCAGGAAAGATAATCCAAACATAAAGATAATCCAAACAGGACTRGCSTACTGAACGTAAACAAAACTAATACTGCCTGAAGACAGGCTACTGAGGGCTAAATAAGGGGGGAGTAATCAGGGTGAGGATGAAGTCGAGGTGTGCRTAACGATGGGGAGCAGCTTTGCGCAATGATGGTTGCCAGGTGTGGGTAATGTGTGTTGCCAGGACCGCTGGTTAAGACCGGCAACGTCGAGCCCAGGAGTATGCGTGACAAGTTTCACCATATTGAAACAAGAGTTCAGTTCACAAAAATGAGGGACAGGTAGTTTTTTTAACCTTAAAATGAATCACTAATCACATGTAATAAATACTCATCTTTAGAAATGACTTTCTCAAAGCAACAAAACAACTAGCGCTTTACAATGATTGTGAAAACTTTGATAAATGTTGGGGTTAAGTGGGTTAAAGCTTCCTAGAAGTCACAGAGGCTGCACAGAGGGACATGTCAACATGTTGAATTTTGACACTTTAGCAAATCTTTATTYCCATGTGGTCTATATTAAAGGGCACTTCATTTAATATAACAAGCTTTTAAAATGCAATATGTGGGCACAATTTCTGCTAAAATATCAAAGGTATGCAAAAGGAACACATCTTGTGGAATTACCCATTAGACTAAACACTAATTTAAATATAATTATGTGCAAACAGAATGTGCCCTGTGAGTTGATTCCAGCATGTTTACACCATTAATCAGGCTTGATTWAATTTTTTGTGCTTAGCACAAATGCACACTATGGCTTACATCTGGCACCAAGGCAGCGGAAAGACCAGCACATATGCAAATGTTAAGACAGTATTGCTGGGCATAGTTGATGAGCAGTTTTGCCACTACAGTCTGCAGATATAATAAGACAATAAGAAGTAATCTATAACATATTCTGAGGTGCGGGTCCTTTCAAAATACTTTACAACATTCCTAATAAACCTTCACTACTATACACTATTACACTACATAAGTATGATTGATGATAGAGTGTTTCAAACCTAATTATGCGCTATAGTTGTCTTTTTTTATGTTTTGCTCGGGGAGAGTTCAACCAATTACGTCATTGGTTGATTGAGCCTGCTGTCTGATCTAAAAATGAATGGAATCACGTTTAGTAGCAAWTATTGTGGCCTTTTTTGTTTYGCCGATTGCACGATCACGCTAGCAGCGAGTAGATATGGTTGTCATTGTTCAATAGAGAAATTGGACTTGTCTCAACGATGTTCCTATCTGCCATGATATTGCAGGATATCTAGGTTGACTCATTTTCCCTGGCTTTGTAAAGACTACAGCATAATGGGAGCCCTACCTCCTTGTTCCCACCCTCAAAGACAGGCTTTTCAAAACGGGGACGGCMCTGCTTTACAGGTTCACAGGAGCTATGTTACTGTGCACTGTATATCCGAGATTGCTAAATAATTCACTACAATGGCTGCTTCTGATGATTCCACTTTCCAAGAAGAGCTGGAAGCCAAATTTTGGGGGATGTTCATTTACATAGGAACATACAGCCCTGTTTATTTGAGTCGGAATGCACTGAAGAGGAGTTGAGATAGCAATAAAAATAATTGTGAAACCAGCAAGCAGCGGCGGCAGCCTAGACCAGCTGGACCAGGTCAAAGGAAGGCAAATGACAAACATGTAAGTTGTTTTGCTGTCGGTAGCTAGCTAGYAATATAACCTCACGTTTTACACAAGGCAGTATTTTCAGTAAATTACAATTTGGTGATCTATTCACCCATAACGGGGCTTGCTAAAAACAGTACAAGCCAAGCTAGCCCAGTTTAGCTAGCTAGCTAACTGGTCCAGTATATAGCCTTGCTACTGTTATTTTCAAATGTCTTTTTACTGTTGTTTTATTTCTTTACTTACCTACACACACACACACACATACATTTCTTTCGCACTATTGGTTAGAGCCTGTAAGTAAGCATTTCACTGTAAGGTCTACTACACCTGTTGTATTCGGCGCACGTGACAAATACACTTTGATTTGATTTGTTTGCTATACCTAAAATGTACTGTAGTCTAGCATTATAGCTACTGTAGTTAGCTAACTAGCCTAGCTAGACTCAGTGCCTCTCATTAGGAGCAAAACTGGATAAATGTTTTGATGATGATGGCGGAGACTAAAGGAATGACTTTGGGTTTATGACTCATATTAGTATTGGAGTAACTATACTTGTGTGTTGTAGGTAGCTAGCTAACGTGTGTCTGTGAGATGCCTCAAATTCTACACCATGCTGCTACAGTAGGAATACAGACAGTACACAACGATTGCCCATTAATGTCTAATAGCGTTTTCGTTGTTCTCTCACAGACAATACCGCTTGAATGCAACGAAGTTAATGACTCTCAAGAGGAGATGTGGAAGGACCCATAACAAAAATGTTCTGTAACACTTCATTTTAAAGGGTCCTTATTACAGTGTAATTACACATCTAATTACACTAACAAGTATTATAGTTAACTGTAACATCTCCTAGTTACAGTGTAATAACAACATGCAACTGGTAGTAATTKCGGTATGTACAGTGCATTCGGGAAAAGTATTCCGACGCCTTCACTTTTCCACATTTCCTTACGTTACAGCCTTATTCTAAAATGGGTTAATTCGTTTTTTTCCTCATCAATCTACACACATTTTATTTTTTTATTTTTTGCAAATGTTTTTTTAAACAACTGAAATATCATATACATAAATATTCAGACCCTTTACTCAGTACTTTGTTGAAGCACCTTTGGCAGCGATTACAGACTCAAGTCTTCTTGAGTGTGACACTACAAGCTTGGTACACCTGTATTTGGGGAGTTTCTTCCATTCTTCTCTGCAGATCCTCTCAAGCTTTGTCAGGTTGGATGGGGAACGTCACTGCACAGCTATTTTCAGGTCTTTCCGGAGATGTTCGATCCTGTTCAAGTCCGGGCTCTGGCTGKGCCACTCAAGRACACATCAAGGATCTCTCTGTACTTTKCTCCGTTCATCTTTCCCTCGATCCTGACTAGTCTCCCAGTCCCTGCCGCTGAAAAACATCCCCACAGCATGACGCTTGACATTATGCAGACGAGACGCTTGGCATTCAGGCCAATCTTGGTTTCATCAGACCAGAGAATCTTGTTTGTCGTG
The DNA here is from genome assembly GCF_002910315.2 of Salvelinus sp. IW2-2015. NCBI lineage: Eukaryota > Metazoa > Chordata > Actinopteri > Salmoniformes > Salmonidae > Salvelinus > Salvelinus sp. IW2-2015. The sequence goes on from NC_036858.1 coordinate 54,191,661, forward strand.
GTCTGAGAGTCCTTTAGGTGCCTTTTGGCAAACTCCAAGCAGGCTGTCATGTGCCTTTTACTGAGGAGTGGCATCCGTCTGTCCACTCTACCATAAATGCCTGATTGGTGGAGTGCTGCAGAGATGGTTGTCCTTCTGGAAGGTTTCCCATCTCCACAGATGAACTCCGGAGCTCTGTCAGTGTGACCAATGCGGGCTCTTGGTCACCTCCCTCACCAAGGCCCATCTCCCCCGATTGCTCAGTTTGGCCAGCTCCAGGAAGAGTCTYGGTGGTTCCAAATTTCWTCCATTTAAAATGGAGGCCACTGTGTTCTTGGCTGGCCTTCAATGCTGCAGACATTTTTTGGTACCCTTCTCCAGATCTGTGCCTCAACACAATTCTGTCTCGGAGCTCTATGGACAATTCCTTCGACCTCACTGCTTTGTTTTTGCTCTGACATGCACTKWGAACTGTGGGACCTTATATARGCAGGTGTGTGCCTTTCCAAATCATGTCCAATTAATTGAATTTACCACAGCTGGATTCCAATCAAGTTGTAGCAACATCTCAAGGATGATCAATGGAAACAGGATGCACCGGAGCTCAAATTCGATTCTCATAGCACAGGGTCTGAGTACTTAYGTAAATAAGGTATTTCTGTTTTTTGTTTGTAATACATTTTCAAAAATTTCTAACAAGCTSTTTTCGCATTGTCATTATGGAGTAYTGTGTGTAGATTGACGAGGGACATTCTTTATTTAATMAATTTTAGAATGAGGCTGTAACATAACAAAATGTGGAAAAAGTCAAGTGGTCTGAATACTTTCCRAGGGCACTGTAATTACAGCAGTGTAACAAATAATTATTGTTACCATGGTTGTTACACACGGGCAGGTTTCCACTAAATTCACCAACTTAGTGTTTCRCTTCTTCTAAGCTGCATACAGTAACAACTGTCACAAAGGTTGTGATCCCTCATGAATGTGATGGGTGTCKTAGAGATTATAGCCTATACTCAAYAGGCTCTAATTACTTACCCTTGAATGTGCACTCAGGGTTGTTGCTAGCACTTGCCCTCAAAATATAGTATACCGTCTGKGGTAACTTGGTTAAGGTGGTAAAAAYAGATCAGTAGGTCAGCCTCACTGACTGGGATCTAATATAGGTGTCAACCCAGATGTGGAAAAATAMATTATTTGAAAGCATAGTACATGTAATGTTTGCCTAAGTACAATGTAATCACTAGCTGTTACACAGGATTTAGCTTGTTAAAATGAAGTCTCGTGAGGGGTAGTTACCTGTAATTAGTGTGTATTTATACTGTACATTACCCATCCTGACATCCTGGCCCTCATTTTAAAKCTTCTGGAAGTTTCACTTAATTTCTGTGTACTTATACAGTACATTACCCATCCTAACAACCTGKAACTCAGAATTAAAGCTTCTAGAAGCACTATATAAGTGGGAGACTAAACWAATTTGTACACCACAGAGTACATGTAATGTCTGCATAAGTACAATGTAATTACTAGGTGTTACACAGGATTTAGCTAGTTAAAATTAAGTATATCTTGAGGAGTAATTACTTGTAATTAGTGTGTATTTATACTGTACATTACCCATCCTGACATCCTGGCCCTCATTTTAAAGCTTCTGGAAGTTTCACTTATTTTCTGTACCCTATTGTAAAAGACAGATATAGCAACAACCATAAAAAAGGCAGGAAGAGGAAGATAATCTCTTAGGAACAGCTTTATTACATGATAGCATTGCCATAGTCTTCCTGAGAGGACATTTGTAATGTAAAAACATTTGAATAGTTTACTTAAACATTGTTATCCGAGGTATCATTTCACAATTTAACTTTTTTTTTTACTAATCTACGAAGGCACAAGTCTCTGCAAACTGCCATAAATGTATCAACTGAAAAATAACAACAAAACATGTGGTGCAGACATTCTTCTTTAAGAATGGTTTTCTGAGGTAGAATTTCACAMAAAAAATAAAACAACGGAAGACAATATTTTTCAATAATCTACTAAGGCACAAGTCTCACAGCAAACTAMCTGCCATACAAGTATAAACTGAAGAAGAACAACACATCACATGGTGCAGACGTTCTTTAAGAATTAAAACAGATTTTTCAGWGGGTTTTTCAATATATTAGGCTGCATGATGTAGGAGATRCAAAAAACATTCAAACTGGAAAATTTCAAAACATCATGGTAGCCTAATTAACAGAACATGGTTAATCTACCAAAACYTTGGCGTTATAGACCAAAGCTTTCCCCTTGCCTTCTTCTTTTGTTTTAATTTAATAGCTTCGGGCTGAGGGACCCAAACCATATCTTGCAATACTCCAGAAGTTTCTCTTTCTTATTGTTGTAATTTGTTAAAGTTAACAATATTTCTTTCTTTTTTAGCTTTTTTTTATTTTCTTGAAATGAAARTACTGTGGTCACAAAATCCAATGACAGATCAATAACAGAACAAAAGTGAAATTATCTCCAGATCTACTTCTCCACACCTCCAATGGTATTAGAAGATGGGCCCAATATGTGCTTTTCTCCCCCCCAAAATTCAGTCACACTTTATATCTCCTCTTTATGTTGTTGATCAGTCGTCCGAAGATGCCTCCCCTGTGTTTTTTGCCCAACCAGTAAATCCATTCAATAAATTTCAAATGGTTCTTCAACATTTTCTCTGATTGATTCCCTTTAAGTCTCCAGACCTGGTTTTTGATCATCTGCAAAGAGCGTTCAATGTGCTGTGTGTGGCTGCTCAAATGTGGATCAACAAAGTTCTGCCTGTGGTTCACAGTGTGATGCTGATAACCTAGTCGATTCAGCGCCTGCACATATGCTCTCCACGAGTCACTGTAGATGGTTGTTCCTCTTTTGATGTTGTTGCGTGAGCTTGACGGTACCATTTTCAGATCTGGTCATCTATTACCTCTGTTGACCTCCAACATCCCAAAGACCCAGTTGTACTGTGAAATAAAAATTGAATAAAAGACATGACACAAAACGCAATACAAAGCAGACAGATCTGTGAGGTGTTCAAGTACTTAACTTTGGTAAACCACATATACAGTACTATATTAGTGTCTATTCTTGTATCAACTCCATTGTTAAAAAAAAGATATGTATTTACATGGAAAAGAAAGATTAACACATCAAGAAGACTGCAATATCAACATCAACCTATTGAATAAAGTACCTTTTTTTATGGCTGAATTTGGACTCAACGATAACCACAAATGTCACAGAAATCAATCGAATTTAATCGATTTCTGTGACTTCCGCCAAATTTGAAAGCGTTCCATCTCTTCAATCTTCTCAAAGCCTTTGTACACATACACACCTTTAAAACACGTTTGAGTTATACGTGTATGTCATTGTTTATGTGAACAMACACAAACACTATCATCCAGTGGAGGCTGCTGAGGGCGAGACAGCTCATAATAATGGCTGGAATGGAGTCAATGGAATGGTATCAAACACATCAAAGATGTGGTTTCCATGTGGTTGATACCATTCCAGCCATAATTGTGAGCCRTCCTCCCCTCAGCAGCCTATCATAATATGTATACAGGTGTGTAGCCCGGATGACGCATACAGTGAGGGAGAGCTATGACCCACTGGTCTGGACAGGAGTCTTTGTTGGTGCAAATCTGACAGTTGTAATGGAAGGGGGCAGCGCTCGGGACTGTGTGTAGCTGTACATGTGGGTCTTTGATTGAGAAAGACACAGAGAAGAACAAAGCAGTAAAAGCACAACTCCCTTCATTATCGCCGTATCGTTCTGACAACATCAAACAGTCTCTCCAGACTCTGAAGTCAGGAGGAYTTTGAGYTTGGTATCAGCCAGACTAACAGGTGTGAGCATGTGTTAGCTGAATGTGCACAAGGGTTAACTGATTGTTTATTCTTACTGATTACACATACAAACTTGCGTTTTGACAACGAAGGGATCAATAATTTAGTGCAAGGTCATRGAGATACTGTACATTTCCACCCGAAGAGAATGGCAAAATGCGTAATTACAAAGAAGTGCATAATTACACTTCTTTGAACCGGAGACCGGTGTTTTTGCTAACATTTGCAATGATGCCCGGCCATAACAGACTAATGGTTGTTGTGGACTCGAGTCATAAGCTTTAAATAGTGATCTGGATCTAGGTTAATTTATTTCTTATCTTTCTGAGCTTCTTGATTTGTGAACTACCAGCCAATCCATCCTGCTTCATGTCAATTTGAGTCATAGGCCTTGGGAGAAGCTGGTAATGAAATGTAAACCAATAGAAATGTTTCTGTAGAACTATAGACAGAAATATGCACGCATTCAGGTTTACTGCTTGAGATGACTTCATATACTGTAGCTTAGTGAAGGCCCTATGCCTTAGATTTAAAATGTCTMAAAGATCATTGACATGCCTAACAAAACAAACGTAGTTCCAGCACAGCTGCAACACTAACATGCTTATAATGGCACACAAAATTGTAGAATACCCCTCTCATGTAATACAGTTCGTGCTCATGCATCTACAACGTGCTTAGAGACTTCCCCATTGTTAATTGGTCAGGTTAAAAAGAAGTGTGCATCACTCAACAGGCCTACTGAGTAAGCATAAAAGAGGACAGTGGAGGTATGGAGGCGTATAGATTGGCACTTTGCCAGTCACTCATTCGGGATACTATATAATGCAATCGGGTGCATAGTCCCTCTATTTTGCACACTGAATGATGTACAGTGGGTAGCTATAGTAATTGCACAATTATCAATATATTGAATAGGGTCAGGGTGTGCAATTTAAATGAATTTAGTGGGTTGTCATTATCTAAAATGGGCTGACTTACCGGAAGATGAATCCCATCCGTTCATTTAGTGCATTATGCGAACTGACTTAACATTGATCCTTTCCGTATTGAGCATTTTGTTTTCCAGAGATGGTTACACATCCTATATGAAGTAATTACAGTAGTRTAATGTTATTATAGTCACATACATTAACTTCTGCAGGCCCTCATAAACCGGGTCAGCAACAAAAGTATAAACAATGGAGCAAATGCATAACATTATATTTTCCTACGCAAATAGCACTTATCTATCATTATGTAATAGTGCAGAGTTACAATACTGTAGTGAACGGAGAGACAGGAACAGGTCGTTGGGGTGAAACGCAAACACCCTATTCGTTGCGCAAACACCTCACAAGTACTCAACTGCAGCTTCATTAAATAGTACCTGCAAAACACCAGTCTCAACGTCAACAGTGAAGAGGCGACGCCGGGATGCTGGCCTTCTAGGCAGAKTCGCAAAGGAAAAGCCATATGTCAGACTGGCCAATAAAAAKAAAAGATTAAGATGGGCARRAGAACACAGACACTGGACAGAGGAACACTGCCTAGAAGGCCAGCATCCCGGAGTCGCCTCTTCATTGTTGACGTTGAGACTGGTGTTTTGCGGGTACTATTTAATGAAGCTGCCAGTTGAGAACTTGTGAGGTGTCTGTTTCTCAAACTAGACACTCTAATGTACTTGTCCTCTTGTTCAGATGTGCACCGGGGCCTCTCACTCCTCTTTCTATTCTGGATAGAGACAKTTTGCGCTGTTCYGTGAAGAGAGTAGTACACAGCGTTGCACGAGATTTTCAGTTTCTTGGCAATTTCTCCCATGGAATAGCCTTCATTTCTCAGAACGAGAATATAGTTTCAGAAGACATTTCTTTGTTTCTGGACATTTTGAGCCTGTAATCGAACACAAATGCTGATGCTCCAGATACTCAACTAGTCTAAGGAAGGCCAGTTTTATTGCTTCTTTAATCAGAACAACAGTTTTCAGCTGTGCTAACATAATTGTAAAAGGGGTTTCTAATGATCAATTAGCCTTTTAAAATTATTAACTTGGATTAGCTAACACAATGTGCCATTGGAACACAGGAGTGATGGTTGCTGATAATGGGCCTCTGTACGCCTATGTAGATATTCCTTAAASAAATCAGATGTTTCCAGCTACAATAGTAATTTACAACATTAACAATGTCTACACTGTATTTCTGATCAATTTGATGTTATTTTAATGGACAAAAATTTGCTTTTCTTTCAAAAACAAGGACATTTCTAAGTGACCCCAAACTTTTGAACGGTATTGTATATACTGTATTCTATTCTACTGTATTTTAGTCTATGCTACTCTGACATTGCTCATCCTAATASTTATATATTCCTTAATTCCATTATTTTACTTTTAGGTTTGTGTGTATTGTTGTGAATTGTTAGATATTACTGTACTGTTGGTGCTAGAAACACAAGCATTTCGCTACACTCGCAATAACATCTGCTAAATATGTGTATGTGACCAATACGATTTGATTATAGATCTGTCATTCTCATTGAATGCAAGTCAAAGAAGCTGTAGATCTGTTCTATTTGCACTAGTTCTATGCTTCCCGTTCTTAAATTAGGTTTTTGCCTCTTTTACTTTAGTTTTATTGTACACCAGCTTCAAACAGCTGAAAATACAATATTTTTTGTTATAGGCGGGTTGGTTGTTTCGCAACAAAACCAACGCGTTGTGACAGCATTGAATTTGTCTGAACCGTCTCAGTGTTTCTCCTGCCGATGGGGYGCTTCCCCTTTAGTCCCCTATTAAATAGCCAGCATCAGCTGCGCAACAGTGGGTTGTGACAGTGTCGCGAGAGAGGAATTGTTCAACCCTCAGCTTGGAAGCTTGTTGATACCCAGTTTATTTTGGTGTATTTAAAAGTGTGTACTGTAGCCGTGTCGCAGGATCAACCAGTATCGGATCTATCTACTTATGTATATTGTTGGCAGGGGCACCATATGGGCGGAAAAGCTTAGGACGATTCTAAGGGCCTGTGACTCACAGGGGCCCTAAGAAATTATTAGAACATTAGGTAMAWWWWWTTCAATATTAAATCATTAACCTATCATCATTAATATAATAATTTATTTACATTGTACTAATAAATCTAACGGTTCTTTTTCTTTTCCTGTTTAGGGCAAARAGTAAACATCCAGAGAGCCTCTGTATTGCCCAACCCCCCCTAGCAGTGAACTGCGAGTGAGGAGTGCCGGAGCATCATGTCGCAGCTTCCTAAAGAAAAATCTGGCTTCCAAAAACGAAAAGAAAGAAAAGAAAGACAGGAGAGAGAAAAGAAAGGGCGACAGTATGTCACCCAATTTTTCACAAAGGAAGGTGGGTGTAGTCCTTGAGTGATGGTAATTAACCTGTTAGCTTAGTCCATAGTGAAATAAGCAACTTTTGCTCTCCTAACATTAGTTACTTAATATCTTCACAGAACATTCTGAGTGTACATTTCGCTCCTCTTTTAGCCGACATTTAATAAATGCAGGCAAACTTTTAGCAAGCTATTCATACTAAATTAGTTGTCGCTGCCCCTGCCTGGTGCCAGGCCCAACAGATGCAGTGTCAGGCTCAGCAGCCCTGTCTCTCCATCCCCATACCCCTGAACCAGCCCTACTCCCAACTGAAGAAGGAGGTGAGCTGCATTGTGTTGAATGACATGTCAGTTGGCATAATTACAGGTACTGCAATGCATTGAGATTAGGAATGTGATTCTCCAGTCAGGAGAAATCTCACTTGACACAGAGGCAACCAATATCAGAGCCTTAAAGGAAGAGATGCAGGCTCTTCGAGATGGATGGGAGTCTCTCCTGTCTGAGGCAACACTGATTGCTACGCAAATGGATGTTGCATCTCAATTTAGCAAGGAACACAGCTGCCATGAGGAAAATGAAGAGATTCCATGTTGAGACCTCTCAAGAGGAGACAGCTCAGGACAGTGCAGCAATAATGTTTCAGAACACAGTGTTTTTTACTGCTATGGACAACATCATAAGTGACTTGGRCACTGGGTTCCACACCACTGCAAAATTRTAGAATAATGTTCTGCTGTTCTGAAAGTTGGGCAGATTAGTGAGGATAAAGTCCCTTCTGTGTCCCATCCACTGATCATGAAGTGTTCCAGAGATCTTACACCTGAGTTTCAAAATGACGTCAGACACCTGAACACTGTATATGCTGCCGCTTTCCCCCGTAACGTGTCTCCTCTTGGTCTCCTGAATAAGATGCAGATGCAAAGCATTTTTGGAGAAGTGTGCATTGCTTTACGTATATTTTGCACACTGCCTGTGACTGTTGCTGGTGGTGAGAGAGCTTTCAGTAAGTTAAAACAGATTTTTTTTTAACTATTTGAGGTCCACTATGTTCCAGGACAGGCTTTGCAGTCTTGCCATGCTGTCCATTGAAAGTCAGTTAGCTAGAAAGCTGGACTTCAAAGACTTGATCAGTGACTTTGCTAACAAGAAGGCTCGGCGCTGGGTTCTTGGTGAATAAGGCTGTGCAAGCGCCAGTGATAACTGTTAAATGGCATGGCTATGGATATTGGATCACTACACACATGATGCCCACAGACTGAGAACAGACTGAGAACAAGATATATCTCAAGTAATGGCTGGATTGCCATAAAATTTGTTGTGCACAATCAAGACCCCAAGTGGAAGAAACCTATTGATTTGGTGACCACTTGACCTTTCCTCTAGCGCCACCATCAGGCCTTTTCATTTCCATTTTGTTTTCCATTTCCACTTTTACAGCTGCTTATTTTCTAGTTGGTATGTATACTTAGTTAAAAAATCTGCTTCTGCTTTTATTATTTTGTTTGTTATATTCTATAGATGATAATGTTAATTTATTGTAATTGAAGAGGTTAATGTATWTTTAAGTTATATTTATTTTAAGTTATTGATTAATATTAAGATAATTTTCCATTCAAGAATTTTACCATTCAAATTACAATAAGACTGTAAAAGATGGCCTTTAGCACATTTCTTATAGAGAGTATCAGTCTTGCATCAAATAGTGAATTCCGCTGTATGCCGAATGTTGCATGCATATCTGCACAGTGTTATATTTTCACAGCTCACTATCAGTAAATATCGTACAGTAAATATTGGACTACAAGAGAGTTGCAAGTCTGCAAAGGTAGAGTTATTTAAAGCTTTGAATGGGTCGATTGGGTTCTGGAGGTGTGTGGTTACAGCAATTGTGCAGGGTTGGTGTGGCCTGTGGTAGTGGGGCCCAATGTGATATCTTTTCATGGGGCCCAAAATCCCTCGCTGTGCCTCTGATTGTTGGACTACTGATCTACGTTAGTCTTTGCTGTTCTCCGTGGCCTTTCGCCGCTGGCAGATTGGATTGTCTGACTGATTACAACTTTTTTGCATATGGAATTTAATTTGCTTTGGTGTGATTTATACCGTGTTGGTTTATTTGTTCATTTGTAGTTGAAGACGACTGAGATTTCTGATCATCTTTATTGTGTGTGGAACAGGAACTTACGCACCACTTTATGGTAGGACTCAGGTCACGTATTTATTGGCCCGAGGTACGGGACATTTACCATTGAACCAAGGTTGTTATTATTTGTGACTTATATTGATTGTGTGATTATTGTGACAATAAAACCAACACAAAATAACTGTTGTTTTGAAGTTATTTCAAATATTTTAAAGGGTTTATGAAAAGTGTATTTCCATACTGACTTTTACATGAGTCCTTCRTATTGGTGTAGACTTGACGGACCGGACTCATTCCCTCACAAACAAAAAGGAGAAATCTATATTTTCTCTGGTAGGCACAAGCTAACAAACAACAACCTCAAGTCAAAACCGTTACAGCGTGCACAACTATGGGGCAAAACAGACAGGGTTGGCTTAGATAGTTGACAACATGTAAACTAWATTTCGTCTCCAGTGTTAATTGAAAACATAAATAAATGAGCACTTGTTGTCTCTCAAAAACATTGTCCCAGTTGTTGGTTAGCAACTTAGCAATTTTTTGCCATATTAGCATTAACATGAAATTAGTCAACTCCTCAAAACAAGACATGGTATCAATAACAAGATGAACTAGCTGAAACGAGTCACTTACGATTCCCCACATGGCAGTTTCTTGTCATTGTTGGTAGCTATCTGGACATCCAGAATCACAGCCCCATTGAAGCGTGTGCATCATTTTCGTCAGCTAACCCATCTATTGAAAATATATTCCACAGTGGTTTAGATGGTACAATGATTCTCTACACATTGCTTGTTTTGTCACATAAACTGAAAGTAGGGGAACTATTAGAATTTTAGCAACCAGGAAATTGTCATGACTGTCCTGTGAGGATCCAAATAAGTCAGATCAGGTTTGCAATGAATGACTTCAACCAGACCCCCTTTCAACCACAGYGGGGGGTGGGAGGGAACTGGTGGGGGTTAACAACTCACGCTCTGTTGTAAATCAAACAGAGAAGATTCAGGTCTCCCTCTCCAAATTCACCCAAGGAATGTGCTTTGTCTCAACAGCCTCTGAAACTCTAGCACGTTCWAAAGCGAATACTGGAACAATATTTTGAATGTCGAATGTGGGGAATGGTCAGAGGCGATCTAAAGAACACTAATGTCATCACGTTTGTTGTTTTGTGATGTCATTAAAAATGTTATAAAGGAAATACTGTAGCTTGGAAAGTATACCCACTACATGTGTGAAGTGTCCATCCTATGTGAATCCAAAGCACATTCAATAAAGGAAGGCGGTAGATATAATCAAATGTTTTATTTACATGCAATTATTTCACCTCATACTTTCTTCTGACCCTCCTGGGATGTAAAATATTGCCTTCTGTTTAGTTTAACTGTACATAGTGGAGTGTAAGGAAAAGGTAAAATACAAAAGAGAATTTATGTGCAGGGAGGTAAAAATTGGGACACTCCTGTGAAACCATATGGCATAATTCTGTTGGGGTAAGTTTCCTCCGGGGGGAGGGAGGACTTACCCCATCTTACTCCGGTAGCTGGACAAAATGCCCCTTTCCTAAAATATTTTTTAAATTAAATAACTACAAATCTGCCAACTGAAGCCATTTCTTTTCCTTTCTAGTTTGTTACCCTAAGCATGGCCATCATCCACCTACATTTTGTTCTGAAATCTGCTTTTTTGTGTCAGCAAATATACATTGATCTTAGAGTGTGTGTTTACCCCAATGTTTTATTTGTTTTACGAAATGCTATCTCAGATTCTTAAGGAAGAACTTCTGCACCATGTGATTTGTTTTTCTCTTTTAGTTGATGCTTTTATGGCAGTTTGCAGAGAGATTTGTGCCATAGTAGATGTGTGAAAAATATATGTTGTTACCTCAGATAACCATGTTTAATAAGCAAACTATCAAAATGTTTTTGCACTAATGTAAAGGAAGAATTTGGCAATGTTATCATGTAATAAAGATGTCCCTAAYCTGACTTCGTTATGGTTGTTGCTGTATCTTTAGTTTTAGTTTAGTTTATTAATTCGACCATTTAAAAAAACAAGCACACATAAAACATGAAAAAGCCATACACGCACATGAGTAAAATCCTTGAGGATAACACACAATAATGTCTGGGACTTATTTCCATTGTGGTCCTCTTGAAACAAGATGGCTAGGCAAGATCGAACACGGTTGAACACAGTATAACAACGAGATAATAAAATAAAGAAGAACATCTATYTCATCATTGCAGTTACATCATAGGGGTCATTCATATAGGCACAGAAGACATTAAAATGTTTWTAAATGTGTTTTTAAAGTTGCCTAGAGAGTACGTCGTTTTTATGGGCAGAGGCAGATCATTCCACTCTGAGGCTCCAGTATACAAGAAAGTACCTTTCCCAGCATTACTCCTGAACATGTRTAAGTACAGACTTGTAACCAAAAGGTTGCAAGATCAAATCCCMGAGCTGACAAGGTAAAAATCTGTCGTTCTGCCCCTGAACAAGGCAGTTAACCCACTGTTCCTAGGCCGTCATTGAAAAAATAATTTGTTCTTAACTGACTTGCCTAATTAAATAAAGGTAAAAATAAAATATATATATTTTTTTTCTTCCACTGTGTATATATATGCAATACATTGCCATAACTGTTCCTGCAGACTGCTGTGTAAACTCACCTCGGTCTCCAGATCAAATGCCTTGAATACAAGGCATATCTACTTTTTTCCACATATTTTTTTGCTACTAAGTGGGATTAAAATTGATTTAATTSTCATTTTTTTGTCAATAATCTTCACAAAATACTCTAATGTCAAAGTATAAGAACAATTGTAACGTTTGTAAAATAATAGGTTAGTGTTGTGGAGTAACTACAATGTTGTTGATCCATCCTCAGTTTTCTCCTATCACAGCCATTAAACTCTGTAACTGTTTTAAAGTTCCCATTGGCCTCATGGTGAAATCCTTGAGTGTTTTTCTTCCTCTCCGGCAACTCAGTATAGTTAATAACATCACCATGCTCAAAGGGATATTCAATATCAGCTTATTGTTAAAATTTTAGAATTCCTTGCGAGGCATTGGAAAACCTCACTGGTCTTTGTTGTTGAATCTGTGTTTGAAATTCACTGCTCGACTGAGGGACCTTACGGATAACTGTAGATGTGGGGTACAGAGATGAGGTAGTCATTCGTTAAACACTATTATTGCACACAGTGTGACCTTATAAGCACATTTTTACTCTTCCACTTTCCATAACAAAGGGGTTGAATACTTATTGACTCAAAACATTTAAACTTATTTTGAATTAATTTGTAAATATAAAAAATGTAAAAAAAATCCACATTGACATTATGGGGTATTGTGTGTAGGCCATTGACAAATAAATCTCAAATGAATCAATTTTAAATTCAGGTTGTAACACAACAAAATGTGGAAAAAGTCAAGGGGTGTGAATACTTTCTGAAAGCACTGTATTTGCTATATTGACAACCTAATCTACTGTTTTATTGAAATATGCTTACTTGCCAACAATTTAACGTTTGAATCCAAATACATTTCATGAATATCACAATGAATCGATTCAGAAGTTGAAGTCAACACTTTAATGGTTTCTGATGCAGCTGGAATAATTTCGGCACTTGTCCAGTACACTTGTAAAACATATTATATAAAACACCATTATATACATATGTACAATAGCTAGYAATATCTATACCACAATGCAGTTGTGAGCATACTAGGCCTTTTATATTATACTACAACAGCAGTCTAACTGAATTTGGATGTTGTGTTGGTTGAATGTTCAGGGCAGGTTCCAGAACATTCTTCAGCTGGTGAACCTTTTCTTGTGTTGGGTAATGGTAGCTGGTTTAGTAGGCTTTGGCACTGTGGCGATGTTATTCACCACCCACTGCTTTGACCTCTTGCAAAAGATGTGTATGTACTGCAAGTCTCCTGTAAAGACATGAAGACTGATCATGAGGATGCGTAACCATACAATAAACCATGTTAATCTGTAAACAGAAAAGGGTACACTAGACTGGTATGTGTTTTGTTACACTCAGTCAGTAATTGGGCATTGAGATGGGCTGTTAGCAAATATGTGAAAAGTTTGAGGGGGGCTTGACTTGTAGACAGTCTAGTCATGTATTGTTGTGTATRAGCATGTACAGTTGTGCTGTTGAGTAGACAAGCACAGCCAACAATAGAGTGAATAGGCTTGAAGAGTATACTATCTAAAGTTTGAGGAGCACTTGTCTTGTAGACAGTTTTTAATGTATTGGTGATTTGTTTTCTCAATTGGGTATTTTAAACACACCAACTATGACAGACCATGTTTATGCCTAGCTCAGTATATTTATTTGCTCATCATGGAAGGATTTGTAGATTTAAGTAAGATTTTAGAAGGTGACATACACTAGTTCTGGTGCTGGCTTGATGTTGATGCCTCTGCAGTTGTTGATAGGCATCAGGCTAAATAGAACACATAACCTTTGCTACGTTAGCCTCTGTGGTAGTTAGTTAGCTAGCTAGCTACCGTAACCTAATGAGGCTAACGTTAGCTTGCAAAGTTACAAATCACATTGCCAGATAGCAGCTGGCTAATTATATTGATATGTTTTGGAATATACAGCCAGCGTATTATGAAAGCTAGTTAGCTMGATTTTGGTTTAGATAAACAAATGTAGTTCACTAGCTATAGGAATTTAACGACTGCATAGGGCTATGTTTTGGATGACTGGCTGCGAATGCTTATTGAATTGTTTTATTTCTGCCTTTTCTATTCCAGACATTCTGAAATTCACTAAAGCATCCCATGTATGTGTCACGTTCGTCGTAGTGAGGAGACCAAGGCGCAGCGTGATGTGAATACATTCTTCTTTAATAAAACGAAGAACACTTAAACAAACTAACAAAAACAACAAAACGAACGTGAAACTATAATAACAGAGTGCTGACATGCAACTACACATAGACAACTACCCACACAGACAGGTGGGAAAAGGMAACCTAAGTATGGTTCTCAATCAGAGACAACGATAGACAGCTGCCTCTGATTGAGAACCACACCCGGCCAAACACACAGAAATACAAAGCATAGAAAAAAGAACATARRATGCCCACCCAAATCACACCCTGACCAAACCAAAATAGAGACATAAACAGCTCTCTACGGTCAGGGCGTGACAGTATGTAACTTTAGTCTTTCACCTTTCTGCTGAGTTGATGTTGGCTGATCGGAGGCCTTCCTCTTTGAAGTGAAGGGAAAAGTGAAGGGAAAAAGTGAAAATCAATGGAATAGCATCACTTTTTAAAGTTCGTCAACATGGCAACACCATGTGATGAGACTTCAGTTCCATTTCGAAATACTCTGGCTGAAAGTGCCGGCTACAAACACAGACATTTGGATATTTCTCACAKCAATTGGATAGACCTCCACGGGGCGGTGCTATGTCCTGAAATCACTATGAATTCTGGATATTGTGRTTAGCTTATAACAGGAAATGTAGCTGGCCCGTTTCTACCGGTGAGATGCAGAAATGCTCATAAATGCGTGAAGTGAAGAAATGCAATTATGATATGTTAATAACATATGAATGGACATATATAGTGAAATAGAGCAGCAGTGAAATGTCACTATAAGTCTCTCTCACACTTAGAATGAATAGGGAAAAAGTGAAATTCAGAACTCAAGCATCTTCTCAAGAACATTGCTGGCTATGAAATAATAGAGACCTCAAGTATGGATGGCTCTAAGCAACCACAGCTCCAAAAATAGTAATAGCAGCATTTGAAGACTAATTTTCACAGTTAACATTTAATGGGGCACCAAATCATTGCTTCAGTCAGTAAGAGTGACYCATGTTCAGTCCATCTGTGCAGCACCAACCTTTTAGATGTTTCCCTCATCCACAACACGTCTGCAGCACTTTCATGTGTCCTTCAATATCTTTAGAACTCAACTTGTGTGTTGTAAATGAGAAACTTTCAACTGAATTGCCAGCAATGCTGCAAACAATATTTAATTTAATGATAAAGACTTTGTAGTTTAGATCAAAATGAAGATGTTCAGTTCATTGTGAAAGCTCTTTAAGATTTAATGGCAATGATTATGTGGTGGTTGAGGCAGCAATATTTGAACACAAGGTTCCATAAAAAGATAGATCGTAAAAACAGTGTTTGGATTAAAAAATTGGATCACAAAGTTAAATATAGCTGGGAGCAGCAATGGATAGGGTTCACAGGATGACATAAAGGACAGTTGGATAACAAAGCACTCCATCTTGTAGGAACTATCTTCCTTTATGTACAATCAGTGAAAGCATTACTATGTTTATCTCTAAAATAATTTAGGTTTACTTTACTCAAATCAAAGGCGCATTTCTGATAGTGTTAGAGCACAATCGTAATGCATATAGGCCAATATTATTTATAAAAACTCAGAAAAGATTGCTTCACTCTGAGGTTTACATTCATGAAATCAAAGGCATATTTATGATAGTGTATGATATCCTTTGTACAACAAACATACTCACACATTAACTATAGCAATTGGTTTATTCCCAGCGATTAAAATAAAACGTTGGTCTTTGTGCAACATTTACACAAAATAAGAATTAACAATAATATACTTAATATTAGAAAGGTGTTTTAATGTTTTGGACAGTACCTGGTTGTGTGGTTGGTTGTGTGAATACAGAGTCACTTCCCCTTCTCCATAATCCATCTCTGCTTTTCAGTCTCATAAGAGGCGTTGGAGTATTTTCCTGCCACTCCAGGAAAGCCGGTATGTGTGTGAGGGCTGTTGGGGCCTTGTTTCAGCATCTGGTGGCAGAACCTGCACAGATGGCTGAAGGAATGCTGCTCTGAGGATTTTCTCTTTCCTCAGTTCGCTCYTTCCTCACTGCCCCCCTCTACTTTAAGGCCTCCAGCTCTCGTTGAAAGGCAGTGGSAGCAAAATCCTAAAATGGTATCCTTCTGCTGTACAAGTCTGGAATACTTTTTTAAAGCAGTAGAAGTAATTCAACTCTCCGGTCTGATAAAATAAATGAATGGAGCAGCCATCACCGAGGTAACGGGACTTTGGCTGGCCACACGCTAGACAGGTCCTTGTTTTTTATTTTGCTGCTTCTTCTCCAAGATCTCTTTTAACATCCAGCCTTGGTCAGAGGGGCATCCTGGGGAGGACTCAACACTGGTTGGTTTACTGGAGCAGGTGGCAGGGGATGTGACTGGGACACTGACCAGACACCAAGATGCAGCCACAGCTCGTTGTCTCTAGGAGCTTCCTTGGGCTGTTAAGCGCAGAGCAGATCCACCCACTTCAGGATCTCCTCCTCCCCTTAGTGCTTTGTCAGTAGCCCATCAATGGCAGCTCTCATGGGCTCTGTCCATAGGCCGTGGTCCAAGACAAAGACGCAAACTCCAATGTAGGCAGCATGGGGAGAAGCTGTCATCGGCAGTGGTGGTGTGGCTGGCAGAGGTGTTATTGGCAAATCTGCAATATTATTTTAATGACAAAACCTTGACTATACACRAACCTAAATCAAATGTCTCTGTGTGTGTGTGTACACACCTATCAACCACTGTGATATGCATTAATTGGCTAAACCGTTGTTGACAAGTGCATTGCATATGCAATGGTCCACCTGAGTGTAGAATAGGCCTGTTTATTTAGTCACTCTAAATCTAAATACGAACTTGAGTGATGCAAAGTAATGCTTTTCTAGGGTCAGGGGGCTTCACATGCGGGAATGGAGGACCTAGAGTAATGGAATATTAACAATAAATACAGTGCATTCGGAAAGTATTCAGCCCCCTTCCACATTTTGTTACGTTACAGCCTTTTTCTAAAATTGATTAAATTGTTTTTTYCCCGTCATCAATCTACACACAATACCCCATAATGACAAAGCAAAAACAGGTTTTAAGAAATTCAAATATCACATTTACGTAAGAATTCAGACCCTTTAYTCAGTACTTTGTTGTAGCACCTTTAGCAGCGATTGCAGCCTCGAGTCTTCTTGGGTATGACACTACAAGCTTAGCACACCTGTATTTGGTGAGTTTCTCCTATTCTTCTCTGCAGATCCTCTCAAGCTCTGTCAGGTTGGATGGGGAGCGTCACTGCACAGCTATTTTCAGGTCTCTCCAGAGATGTTTGATCAAGTTCAAGTCCGGGATCTGGCTGGGCCACTCAAGGACATTCAGAAACTTGTCCCGAAGCCACTCCTGCGTTGTCTTGGCTGTGTGCTTAAGGTCATTGTCCTGTTGGAAGGTGAACCTTCGCCCCAGTCTGAGGTTCTGAGCGCTCTGGAACAAGTTTTCATCAAGGATCTCYCTGTACTTTGCTACGTTCACCTTTCCCTTGATCCTGACTTGTCTCCAAGTCCCTGCCGCTGAAAAACATCCCCACAGCATGATGCTGCCAATACCATGCTTCACCGTAGGGATGGTAGTGGCCAGGTGATGAGCTGTGCCTGGTTTCCTCCAGACATGATGCTACGCATTCAGGCCAAGGAGTTCCATCCTGGTTTCATCAGACCAGAGAATCTTGTTTCTCATGGTCTGAGAGTGCTTTAGGTGCSTTTTGGCAAACTTCAAGCGGGCAGTCATGTGCTTTTTACTGAGGAGTGGCTTCCATCTGGTCACTCTACCATAAAGTCTTGATTGGTGGAGTGCCACAGAGATGGTTGTCATTCTGGAAGGTTCTCCCATCTCCACAGCTCTGTCAGAATGACCATCGGGTTCTTGGTYACCTCCCTGACCAAGACCCTTCTACCCCRATTGCTCAGTTTGGCCGGGCA
Organism: Salvelinus sp. IW2-2015; assembly: GCF_002910315.2. Classification (NCBI taxonomy): domain Eukaryota; kingdom Metazoa; phylum Chordata; class Actinopteri; order Salmoniformes; family Salmonidae; genus Salvelinus; species Salvelinus sp. IW2-2015. The sequence continues at coordinate 54,209,787 of NC_036858.1, forward strand.
GCCAGCTCTAGGAAGAGTCTTGGTGGTTCCAAACTTCTTCCATGTAAGAATGATGGAGGTCATTGGGGACATTCAAAATGTTTGGTAGCCCCAGATATGTTCCTCAACACAATCCTGTCCCGGAGCACTACGGACAATTCCTTCGACCTCATGGCTTGGTTTTTGCTCTGACAAGGCTCAAGGTATTGCTATATTTAAAAAATGAAAAAAATTCAAAAAACCTGTTTTCACTTCACCATTATGGAGTATTGTGTGTGGATTGATGAATAAGGCTGAATCGTAACAWAATGTGGAAAAAGTGAAGGAGTCTGAATACTTTCCGAATGCACTGTAAGTATGCAGAAAGATATCAACACAGTAAATTAAGTAGCCACATTTATGAATGAAACTCTATTTGACTGAGATATTTATCGTCAGAGTAAGGTTCATGCATTGTGTTTTTGGCACCCACAGCAATAGTGGCAGCTTTTGTATTTGTATTTATTATGGATCCCCATTAGCTGCTGTTTGTGTCTCTTCACAGTTCCTGCTGATCCATAAGGTATATTTKTATCTGTTTTTTCCAATCTAATTTTACTGCTTGCATGAGTTACCTGATGTGGAATAGAGTTCCWTAWAGTTATGGCTCTATGTAATACTGTGCACCTCCCATAGTCTGTCCTGGACTTGGGGACTGTGAAGAGACCTTTAATGGCATGTATTGTGGGGTATGCATGGGTGTCCGAGCTGTGTGCCAGTAGTTCAAAAAGACCAAATCGGGGCATTCAACATGTCAATACCTCTCAAAAATACAAGTATTGATGAGGTCAATCTCTCCACTTTGAGCCAGGAGAGTTTGACATGCATATTATTAACTTTAGCTCTCTGTATACATTTAAGGGCCAGCCGTACTGCCCTGTTTTGAGCCAATTGCAATTTTCCTAAGTTCCTCTTTGTGGCAACTGGCCGCACGACTGAACAGTAGTCAAGGTGAGACAAAATTAGGGCCTGTAGGACCTGCCTTGTTGATAGTGCTGTTAAGAATGCAGAGCAGCACTTTATTATGGACAGACTTCTCCCCATCTTAGCTAATGTTCTATCAATATGTTTTGACCATGACAGTCACCACAAATTGCTAAATTTCTGCATTATTTATTATTKTWTWTTTATTTTTTTAAATAAGGGGCGTAGACAGCTGCCCTGGGGAATTCCTGATTCTACCTGGATTAAGTTAGAGGCTTCCATTAAATAACACCCTCTGTTCTGTTAGACATGTAACTCTTTATCCACAATATAGCAGGGTGTGTAAAGCCATAACACATACGTTTTTCCAGCAGGAGACTATGATCGATAATGTCAAAAGCCGCACTGAAGTCTAACAAAAGAGCCCCCACAATCTTTTTATCATCAATTTCTCTCAGCCAATCATCAGTCGTTTGTGTAAGTGCTGTGCTTGTTGAATGTCCTTCCCGGTAAGAGTGCTGAAAGTCTGTTGTCAATTTGTTTACTGTAAAATAGCATTGTATCTCTTCAAACACAATTTTTTTCAAAAGTTTACTAAGGGTTGGTTACAGYCTGATTGGTTGGCTATTTGAGCCACTAAAGGGGACTTTAATATGCTGAGGTAGCAGAATGACTTTTGCTTCAGGCCTGAGGGCAAACCCTTTCTAGTAGGCTTAACCCTTGTGTTGTCTTAAGGGTCAAAAATGACCCGCCACTATGTTTAATAGCAGATAAAACCCCCTAAATTATATTTTTTCAACTTGAAATGTGATGACTTTTCCTAGAGTGACTCCAACATTAGAAAAAGTAAAAACATCGCCTATTTCGCATATTTCCATGAAAGCTGTACACCACCAGGGTACAAAGATTGTCTTAGGGTCATTTTGACCCGGCAGTTATAAAATAATTTACACACCACAAAAACCACAAAGACACACACACACACAATAAGAAATTGAGATTATGTGTGCTACTAATTGAACTCAGACAAAAGTTAAACTGTCTTGTTCATGTTCAGCATCTCCTCTCCACAACCCCACACATGACTCAAGTAAAACCCCTCACAGACAAAATAAAAACAACTTCAGACAAAATAAACAAAATTTCAGACCAAATAAACATTTCTTGAAAGCATTGTTTACTAATGGGGAATGCAGTCAGAGGCTATAAAGGTGCTGAAGATGACAGTCCCCCCAGTTCTCTCTTTTCTGAAGCCATTAGTGCACTTTTCAGTGGCCAACAGGTTGTAGATCAGATTTTTTCAGATGTCCAGGAGGAACAAGAKAACAATGATTTAGAAGAGGAGGGGGTATCTTAAGAAGAAGATGGGGAGGAATACAACCCAGAGCACGGTACATCATCTTCAGATGAAGAAGAAATCCCCCAAGTTGAAAGAGAGACTTTTTTTGTCAAAGAACAGCAAAATAACATGGTCCTTCTCACCATATGACAAACAGGGCATGATGGTAGCACAAAATGTCATAAGGATGACCCCAGGGCCCACAAGACATGCAGTTGCCAATGCCCAGGACATCGCCTCAACATTCTAGATGTTCATCACACCATCCATCGAAAAAATCATCCTGGAGATGATAMATTTGGAGGGTTTCCGTAAATATGGAGACATCTGGAAAAGGATGGATGAGATTGGCCTGCGTGCCTACATAGGGCTGCTAATCTTAACGGTTGTGTATAGGTCCCTAGGCGAGGCTACATGTAGTCTCTGGGATGTAGAGAGTGGAAGGGCGATTTTCCATGCCACGATGCCACTGAAAGTCTTTCACACTTTTTCAAGAATGCTACGATTTGATAACCGTGAGTCAAGACCTGATAGACATGTGAGAGACAAACTGGCGGCCATAAGAGAGGTCTGGGAGAAGTGGGTGGAGCGTCTGCCATAACTCAACAACCCTGGGACTGAAGTAACGGTGGATGAGCAACTGGTTCCATTCAGAGTTACATTTTTATTTTCATATCTGTAATGTAAGTGATTTTYATTGTTAATTTTATTATGTATTGCTGTAATATCATTGATTTATGTGATTGTWTTCTGTGACACTGATACYARTTACTGACAGTAATCTCTTTTGTCAAAAGTTTGCTGTCCTTTCYGGCAGAATATGCCCAGCAAGCCAGCAARGTATGGCATCAAGATATGGGTGACCTGTGACGCACAATCCAGCTACTCATGGAAGATGCAAGTCTACACAGGGAAGCCGACCAGTAGAGGCCCKGAGAAGAACCAGGGGATGTGGGTTGTGCTTGATGTGACAGATGGACTGAGGGGGCACAATGTCACGTGTGACAATTTCTTCACCTCTTATGAACTCAGCCAGCAGCTCCTGAAGAGGAAGATCACCATGGTTGGCACAGTTAGAAAGAACAAGCCTGAGCTCTCCCCTGCACTCCTCACAACAAGGGGGAGAGAGGCCTTCTCATCAAAGTTTGCCTTCACCCCCACCACCATTCTAGTTTCTTACCTCCCAAAGAGGATCAAGAATGTGGTCCTCCTGAGCACACTGCACAAAACGGCTGAGATCAGTGATCTTGAGGACAGGAAGCCAGCCATCATCCTGGACTACAACCACAACAAAGGAGGCATTGACAACCTGGACAAGGTGATTGGACCTTACAGCTGCAGGAGAATGACTGCCTACTGGCCCCTGGTCATCTTCCATAACATCATTGATGTGTCCTCATATAATGCCTTCGTGATATGGAACAAGATCAACCCTACTTGGATGCCTGATAAGCCGAACAAGAGGAGGGTGTTCCTGGAGCAGCTGGGAAAGGCACTTGTAACCTCACACATTCAAAGAAGGGAGTGCATCCCTCGCGCAGCAGCCTCTGCAGCACTTGTGAAAGCTGTTCAGGGGGCTGAACCTTGTCCTGATCCACCTGTGGCTGCAGCTGGGGCAGGCAAGAGGAGGAGATGGCAATTCTGCCCCCCAAAGAAGGACTGTAAAACAAATAATATGTGATGCACATGTGAGAAAGGCATCTGCAAAGTCCATGCACACACACTTGCATACTGTCCTACATCTGCTAATTAGAGTTGATTGATTTATATTCTTCATGTTTTTGTTTTGTATCTATTATCTTATTTTATTCTTATTTATTGTTGTTGTTTATACACCTTGTGGGTGGGGGTAATGATTCAAAAAATGGGAGGAGACTAGTATCTTGTAGTTGAATTCCTCATTGTACAGTATATAAGAATATATCACTATGTTCCCAAAATGCATTTAAAGCTACTTTCTGCATGTTTCTGCTACTTTCTTAGGTTATACAAGCGCTATCTCTTGCTATAAAATGTATGTTTACACCTATGCAGTACCTTTAGCATGAGCAAATAGGAGTGGCAATATGGAGTGGCAATATCGTCCGTTATTATCCTCAGTAATATTCCATCCAAGTTGTCAGACCCCGGTGGCTTGTCATTGTTAATAGACAACAATATTTTTTTCACCTCTTCCACACTCACTTTACGGAATTCAAAATTACAATGCTTGTATTTCAAAATTTGGTCAATTATACTTGGATGTTTAGTGYTAGCGTTTGTTACTGGCATGTCATGCCTAAGTTTGCTAATCTTGCCAATGAAAAAATMATTTAAGTAATTGGCAATATCCGTGGGTTTTGTGATTAATGAGCCATGTGATTCAATGAAGCTGAGTTTGCTTTTTTGCCCAAAATTTCAAAGCTTTTTACTATCATTCTTTATATAATTTATCTTTGTTTTAWAGTCTAGTTTCTTCTTTTTTTATTCAGTTTTGTCACATGATTTCTCAATTTGCAGCACGTTTGCCAATCGGTTGTGCAGACAGACTTATTTGCCATTCCTTTTACCTCATTCCTCTCAACCATAAAATGTAAAAAATTCCTCATTGATCCATGRGGATTTAACAGTTTCTACAGTCATTTTCTTAATGGGTGCATGTTTAGTAGTAATTGGGATAAGCAATTTCATAATTGTGTCAAGTGCAGTGTCTGGTTGCTCCTCATTACACACCATGGACCAACAAATATTCTTTACACCAACAACATAGGGATCACTACAAAACTTAGTGTATGACCTCTTATTCACTATATTAGACCCAGCCTTTGGTTTTCCTAGATATGGCTACTATATTGTGATCACTACAGCTGATTATTTAACTAGGCAAGTCAGTTAAGAACAAATTCTTACTTACAATGACAGCCTACACCAGCCAAATCCAGACGACGCTGGGCCAATTGTGCACCGCCCTATGGGACTCCCAATCACGGCCGGTTGTGGTTCAGCCTGGATTCAAACCAGGGTGTCTGTTTTGACGCCTCTAGCACTGAGATGCAACGCTTTAGACCGCTATGCCACTTGGAAGCCCAAAGATGAGCTTGGAGGTTACTATGGTGTTGAATGCTRARCTATAGTTAATGAACAGCATTCTTACATATGTATTGCTCTTGTCTAGATGGGATAGGGAAGTGTGCAGTGGGATGGCGATTACATCGTCTGTGGATCTATTGGGATGGTTAGCAAATTGAAGTGGGTCTAGGGTGACAGGTAATGTAGAGTTGATATGATCCTTRAATAGTCTCTCAAAGCACTTCATGATGACAGAAGCGAGTGCTACGTGGCGATAGTAATTTAATTCAGTTACCTTTGCTTTCTTGGGTACAGGAACAATGGTGGCCATCTTGAAGCATGTGGGGACAGCAGACTGGGATAGGGAGAGATTGAATATGYCTGTAAACACACCAGCCAGCTGGTCTGCGCATGCTCTGAGGACGTGGCTAGGGATGCCGTCTGGGCCGCCTTGCGAGGGTTAACACGCTTAAATGTCCTACTCACATTGGCCATGCAGAAGGAGGGCCCACAGTCCTTGGTAGCAGGCCGCGTCAGTGGCACTGTGTTATCCTCAAAGTGGGCAGAGAAGGTGTTTAGCTTGTCCGGAAGCAAGACGCGGGTGTCTTGCTGTGTGTGGCCGGTTTTCCTTTTGTAGTCTGTGATTGTTTGTATACCCTGCCAGATACGTCTCATGTCTGAGCCGTTCAATTGCGACTCCACTTTGTCTCTATACTGACGTTTTGCCTGTTTGATTGCCTTGCGGACAGAATAACTACACTGTTTGCATTTTGCCATATTCTCAGTCGGCTTGCCATTGTTAAATGCGGTGGTTCGCACTTTCAGTTTTGCGCGAATGCTGCCATCTATCCATGGGTTCTGGTTARGGTAGTTTTAATAGTCACAGTGAGTACAACATCTCCTATACACTTCCTGATTAACTCAGTCACCGAATCAGTGTATTCGTCAATTTTATTCTCGGAAGCTACCTGTAAATTATCCCAGTCTGCGTGWTCAAAACAATCTTGAAGCGTGGATTCCAATTGGTCAGACCAGCGTTCAATAGTCCTTAGCACGGGTACTTCCTGTTTGAGTTTCTACCTATAGGAAGGGAGGAGCAAAATGGAATCATGTTCAGATTTGCCGAAAGGACGGCAGGGGAGGGCCTTATATGCATCCCAGAATTTAGAGTAACAGTGGTAGAGTGTTTTGGCAGCGCGARTACTACAAACGGTATGTTGATAGAACTTCGTCATCMTTTTTCTCAAATTTGCTTTGTTAAAATCTCCAGCTACAATAAATGCAGCCTCAGGATATGTGTTTTCCAGTTTGCATAAAGTCCAGTGGAGTTCTTTGAGGGCTGTCGYGGTATCAGCTTGAGGGGGGATATACACGGCCGTGGCTATAACCGATGAGAATTCTCTTGGGAAATAATACGGTCGGATTTTGATTGTGAGGTATTCTAGATCGGGTGAACAAAAGGACTTGAGTTCCTGTATGTTATCACAATTACACCATGAGTCTTTAATCATGAAACATACACCCCCGCCCTTCTTCTTCCCGAAGATATATTTATTCCGTCTGCACGATGAACTGAGAATCCAGCTGGCTGGATCGATTTGGACAGTATATCCTGATAGAGCCATGTTTCCGTAAAGCAGAGTATGTTACTGTTACATTCCCCAGTCTCTGTGTTGTGGTTTTGTATGTTTGTGTTTCAGGATGGCTTCCTGAATTCCCCCAAGCAGCTGATTGGTCGGCCCCATTGATGATTGGAGAGCTGACCCCGCCCCCTCGTCAGGATACAGCTGTATCCCATTACAGACTCCTTCTCCAGCTATATAAGCTAGTGTTCCTTTGTAAGAGATAGAGCTGAGGGTTATATCATATGTGGGTTGTTTCTCAGAAAGAAAGTTGGTATGTACTATGTTAGTTGTTGCTGAGAGAGCTGATTGTTATGTTCTGTGTTAGTTTGTTGCTCAGAGAGAGAGCCTCTTTAACTTCTTTGGGGTAGGGGGCAGTATTTTTCACGTCCGGATGAAAAGCTGTGTTATTTCAACTTGCGTGTCGTGATCGTGTTTGGTGTGGGGGACAAAATCAATTTGCGCACGTGCACGGCCGGTTTGGGTACGGTGTTAGGGTCGATGTCTATGCCCCCATGGAAATTCTATTAGCATAATATTTATTCATTCAAAATCTGTCTGTTTAAGTAGAGCTATCTTGTTTTTTGGGGCTGCATCTCAAGCCACCGCAATCGCCGATGTTGGCCTTCCGCATCTGCAGTGGAAGCAGACACGGATCCACGAAGGGCAAAAAGGGACTTAGACCCTCAGTTGAAACTTGTGCCACCTCAGTTTTCATTTAATGTCCGTTTAGGGACATTAAAATAAGCAAACAAGTTTGAAATGATTGAGTGACAGGTTGGCGTGAAACTGTGTCTCCACTGCACCATATCAGCACCACGGACAGAGCGCACCGCGGTGTGTGTGTTGTGTGTAGGGGGTGTGGTGGTATTTTCCTGTATTACCAAATGAGGAGAGTTACAAACTACACACCAGTCAGAGTTATACTTAAACTTCATCAATAATAAGCTTTAGCCTTTTGATTTTCAACAATTCACTATAATGAATTTGAGAGTGACTACAGAAGAATACAAAGATCTTTTATAGCCAAGATACACCCCTCTCTACTTACATGACAGAACCACAGATCTTAGGAACTCTTCACAAAGGGACTTTTACTTGAGAAGGAGTATCCCTTAGCCAGATAGCATTCGCTATAAATTATCGCTCAGTTTGGTCTCTAAAACAAGGTTCTAATCTCGTCTCCCATACATCATAGTACAAAAACATTACCTCATCCAAGGCATAACTCAATTGTCAACTCTAGATCCTCCCATCTCAAGTAAACCCCTCTTTACCCACTCCTGGACAAGCTCACTGAGGGAAGTGGGCCTCTAGGTCATACACTGTCCCAGGATAAGTGTAAGATGAGAGAGGACCTACAATGTTTCCAGACACTGCCATACACCTCCCCCTATGGGAAAAGGAGGGAGTGACTGGCGCACAGACATTGTGGAGACAAGTAATTGGTTCCCCATTAATCACGCCATCCCTTCACATGGTTAAGAATAGGTAAAGACACATTCACATATGAAGACAATGTTCCATTCTGTCCTCTTCCCTTTCTGATATTCTGCATAGCACCAGGTACATGTGAAAGACAAGCCTGACCTCTCCCCTCTCTGGGCCCCAAGTGACTGAGCCCTAGCTGAGGGAAAAGTGCAACTGCAAACACTGTAGTCCAAAAGGATAAATTCTAATGACAAGTATCTCACATAAGCATATTAGATAAATAAAACATCTTATTTATCTATGTTACCCAACTAATTCTGATCCATCCGCCACAGGGGGCTATGGAAAGCCATTGTGCGGTTGGGTACGACTCCTTTGGGTTTCCATAAAAAGCAGGAAAAAACACTGTTAATCTGTGGTAGGCTATGTGAATAATGAGATATGCCTCTGACTGTAATATTTGATTTTGATTTATAAGGATGGTGTCAAGTTTACAGTTGAAACTGCTTCACTCAACTCTGCTCACGCCCCACCACTACAGAGTGAAATTAGCTTCTCTGCTAACTGTAAAAGGCGTTTGTGTTATTAGCCTATTTAACTCTAACCAGCTAATCTGCCACTGCCACGATGGGGATCAGAAATCAAACCACTGAGGCCGCCACCAAATCCAGCAGCGATGATGCTGCTTCAGCTAGATCCGCCTGAAGAGCCAAACCCTCCATTCCACAAGTGCCGCCAGGATAATGGCTCCACAGCGCCCTCCACCACCGACTGTTCCTCACGATCTTGGAACAGATGTTGGTGTTTACTTTATCTTGGCAGTTACCTGTAGGTTACACGTGATACTGCCAGGATGTTACAGTACATGGACGCATGTGTGCACTGTGTGCGCACAAACACCTTTTTAATTAAATTACCACTGCACTGAAAGGCTGTAGGGTCTTATTAAAATAATCTGATATAAGAGCAGCCTGTAGTCTTCATAGTGTGAAACATATTTGTGGAAGTGTCTCAAAATGTGATATTTTAGCAACACATTATTCAANGTTGCTGAGAGAGCTGATTGTTATGTTCTGTGTTAGTTTGTTGCTCAGAGAGAGAGCCTCTTTAACTTCTTTGGGGTAGGGGGCAGTATTTTCACATCCGGATGAAAAGCGTGCCCAGAGTAAACGGCCTGCTACTCAGCCATAAAAGCTAGAATATGCGTATTATTAGTAGATTTGGATAGAACACACTCTGAAGTTTCTAAAACTGTTTGAATGATGTCTGTGAGTATAACAGAACTCATATGGCAGGCAAAAACCTGAGAAAAAATCCAACCAGGAAGTGGGAAATCTGAGGTTGGTCGATTTTCAACTCAGCTCCTATTGAAGATACAGTGGGATATAAAGAACAAGGTTCTAAAGATCTAGTGGAAGCCTTAGGAAGTGCCTTAGGAAGTGCAACATTACCAATATCCCACTGTATCTTCAATAGGAGCTGAGTTGAAAATCGACCAACCTCAGATTTCCCACTTCCTGGTTGTTTTTTTTTTTTTTTGCTTCTACTGTGAAGTGGGGCCGAATGAGAGGGGATTGAGTAAGGTCTACCATGACCTGAACATGCGCTGACCATGCGCGTTCATGTGAGAGCGAGCTCTGTTCCATCGCACTTCTGAAGACAAAGGAATTCTCCGGTTGGAACATTATTGAAGAATTATGTTAAAAACATCTTAAAGATTGATTCAATACTTCGTTTGTCATGTTTTTACGGACTGTATTATAACTTTTTTAACTTTTCGTCCGTACTTTCCGCTGGACTTGCCCGCGCGTCGTGAGTTTGGAATCATAATCGTTTGGTTTGCTTTCGTCGTAAAGCCTATTTGAAATCGGACACTGGCTGGATTTACAACAAGTGTAAATGCTGTAAAATACATGTATGTTTGAGGAATTTTAATTATGGGATTTCTATTTTGAATTTGGCGCCCTGCAGTTTCACTGGCTGTTGACGAGGTGAGACGCTATCGTCCCACATACCCTAGAGAGGTTAATGTCCTGAGTTGGGGGTTTTTCTCCGTTTTTATTGTGAAGTAGTTTGTAACAGTTACGCGCCCTGACCTCATCAACTTTATTATTCAAAGACTGAACATTAGCAAGTAATATACTCAGAAGTGGTGGGTGGTGTACGCGCCTCCTAAATCGGACTAGAAGACCACTCCAAGTACCTCTCCTTTGCCGGCGTTGTTTTGGGTTGGCTTCTGGAATCAGTTAAATTGCCCTGGGGGGTACGAACAAAGGATCTGCTTCGGGAAAGTCGTATTCCTGGTGGTGATGCTGGTAGTGCTGGTGAGTTACCGATACTCAATAGTTCTTCCCGGCTGTATGTAATAACACAAAAACAATCTGGGCTAACATTGTAAGAAATACTAAATAAAAAAACGAAATGCTGGAATACTTTCCTAAGAGCAAGAAGTGAGGTGCCATTTTTACATACTGATCTGAATTTGGAAACTCACTCACACACTTGAAATAGTGCTATTGTGAGCGTTGTTCGAGTTCCCTTCGGCAGTCTAGCTCGGTGAAAGCTGGTTTTACCAGTTGTCCCTTGCTCTGCACCGGACACTTAGCGTGGTGGCGTGTCCATGCTTTGTTCATCATGTATCAGAGCTCCATGTTCCTGTCTGTCATTTGAGCTGACTTTTGGATTGATGTGTGTTTAAAACACCATGGACAATAACAGATATGGAAATCATTCTTAATCGAAGCAACATCTGTAAATTAATCTGATTGAGAATTGCTGGTACTATCTATGTTTATAGAGAATCTGCCATTTTAGCTTATTTTACCTTGTTGTCCGATTTAAGTCAACATCACTTTTTCAAGGGAGACCTTCCCAAGAGGGCAGCTACAGTAAATTGTATATACATATAAAATACTAAGTAGGCTATATTCCCTCTTTTTAAAGCAGGCAGCTAGCTAAAAAAAAACACAGCTGCATGAATGTGTGATCTCTCCATATATTAATTTAGCAATTTCCAAGCACAACTTAACTAGCTAGCTAGACAGAACAGTGATCAGGCTAGCTAGCTACATTGTTGTCATTCAGTAAAGGTGTAGCTACTGTACTATAGCTAACCTGGCTACAGCCTACAACCAAGCTAATTACAAAGTAGCTAATATGATCGCATGCCAAACAACTTGAGATGATTACAAAGTTATTTTTAATGAGTGGTGCTATGGAGGTGAACTGGATGTAACGTTAGAGGTTAGCTAAATTTAGCTAGCTAGTAGGCAGCAATAGCTAGTTAACGTTCTAGCTGTATTCTTTGACATACAACACAACTGCAATTATTTTCTTTAATGTAAGTAGTCATTTTCAGATGGAGAAATGCCAAATCGTACTGTAATAACTAATGTTAAATAACTGAGATCTCTATATCTAAGTTACAAGGATGGCCGTTCGCTCCTTGCTCCATAAAGTAGCTAGCTAGCTTCAGTAAATTACAGACAGACTGAAAGTGTACTTTCATGTATGGGAGTTGGAATAGCGCCATAAAATCAACACAATCAATCAGTGGCCAAAAATATAATACATCCGGAATGGAAAGTTACATGCTGACCACACCGCTCACATTGCAAAATAAATGTATACATACATGTTATTAAATTATTGCATCCACACTGCTCGCGCGCTCCAACAAGTGTCTGCATTGCCAAGCGCTAAAATAGAAGTCAGTTCTATTTGTGACTGAAGGAGTTAGGTGTAGACCCCATGCCTTTTAATGGGTTAATAACTTGCTATTAACAAACTGAAGTCTCATTATGAGACTTGTGTGTTAAAACCTGTTTTGAGTGGTGTGCCTTGCAGATGCCTTTAGATGCCTTTACGTTCACACTCTTCGTGTCTGGGTCCCACGGTGGCTGGCTGAGGTTCTGAGAAGACGACTGGTTTTCTGAGAATACAAAGCCAACGCAGGCCTGATGGAATACATGCTTTAAGATGCTTAAAGACTCGCCTGTTGTGAAATGGCACCTTGTTATGACCATGTGCCTGTGATGAAATGTTAAGTTTCGGTCAAACATACTTTTGAGCTATATAAGTTGCAGGATGTCTTAGACTCCTTGCAGAACCTGGGGAGAGCTATCATATACTGTACTCTGTACCAACTTCTGCCTACAATTGTATTACTAAAGGATCATTTTTATACTTAGAGTCTGTGTTTCCTTTCCATTACTAATGTATGTTTGAATATTATATAGACCTGATCATTTGTTGAAGAAATTGACCAACACGACGCTGAACATGGTGCAAGTCCTGCCTCTCCCATCTCCTCATTGGTTTATAGAAGCAGATACCCACGTGCCATCTCCTCATTCGTTATACCCACGTGGGTGATTGAAAGATGAACTGAGTTTTGTCGGTCGTCGTGGTAACTATGAAAGATAGATGCCAATTGCCATATAAAGTCCAAAGAAGAAAAGGCCTGGAAGGAGGAGAGATGACTAGAAACGATTTGGTTGACTGTTTTATGTGTAGATTAATTATCGAAGTAGAGGACCTTGTGCATTTCAGGTAAAATAACAACTCACGTTTATATCCCAGGACAAATTAGCTAGCAACAGCAAGCTAGCTAAGACAAATTAGCTAGCAACTGCAAGCTAGCTAGCTAAATTGCCATAAATGTTTAATGTTTTTCGACCTGTCCCCAAATTAATATAATTGGTTCTGTTAGTAAAACGTTTACTGTTGACAGGAGANCTCAAAATGTGATATTTTAGCAACACATTATTCAATATCCGACTGGACAATATATGAGAAAATAACAGACAAATTCTGCTAATCATGGTTGAAACATTCCAACATGTCTAAGAGATAACAGTTAAGAAAAAGAATGCAAGGATAGATGAAAAAGTACCATTGTGGTTCAGCATTGTATTGTACAGTGTGTGTTTGACAACACTTGCCACAAAAGTGAGTCAGGAGTTGAAAGAAGAACTCCAACATTAAACTTGGCTCCCATGTCTTATTGTTCAATGAAATCCCGAAACTGGTGGAGACAAGTCAGCATGACATTCATACTTGATTGATCAGAGTTTTCCAGCGAATGATGATAAAACTCAAAGCATCAATGAATTCTCTGCAGGGTGGCTGGTTGAAATTTCTTGTTGCACCTTAGATTTCATATTTATTACTATGCCATCCCTTTGTTGCTAGCAGGAGACTTGTAAGATTTWTTTCAGGTTGTTGAGGGAAAAATGGCAAACTACATGCACTTCACCAGGATTGCACTCTGTATCAGTGAATGATTTTCAGAAATTGTGCTCCATGTCACTTGTCAGRTCCAATCTGTAGGCTGTATGGTCCTCTGTCAATCTGTGGAAGAGAGTTACATACATTCCATGTTTGTGCCTCTGGAACAATTTCCAGATTCAATTGGTAATCATTCTAAACCGGGAATAGAGAAAAAACAATCTTCTCGAGGTTGAGAACCATAAGTAATGGATGACTGTCACCTTTGAACACTGTTTTAGAATGTATCCTGTCTCATTCAAACATATACCAAGTATGACTAGACAACATGTTTTTAGGGAACACTTTGGCATGSCCCAAATTTCAAACAAACTACAACTTTCAAGGCTTGATTAAATACTTAATTATTCATAAGGATATGACTTGCTATATAAAGGATGGAATAAGCACTAGAGGCCCGATTCAGATGTCGGAAATGTACGACTTCCCTACGCACGCCTTTCCTACTCACTTCTCAGTAGTTGGTATTCAGACTTACCTTATGCAGGTGCATAACGAGCTTTGACGGTGTGGTTCCCTTTGCGCGAACTGAATTAATTTCATTCAACTGCTGAAAACCCTCCCACTTGCTGGTCAATAGATTTTCTCGTGGAGTTTTCATTCAATAGGGTTTTCATTACGTTTATCTAAAGCCATCCCTTTAAATTTGGTGTACCTTTAATTTGAATTCTCTCTACTACTCACTAGAATATATGGARAGAACATAGAGATGGAAGGAGGCCTCACCGTTGTATTTGTGCCATTATGGCATCTGTGACAGCATGGGCAGCACCATTGAGGCTATCTTCATTTTGAAGTAGTCAATTTTCTTCTTCACGATTAGCTGATCCCTCTTGATAACACGGTTGGATATGACTCCAACAGGGTCACCAGGAGGGATCAGCCAATGAAGTTGGAAATCTCACCCAGTTGACTATATTAAAATGGTGGAATCCCTSAAAGACGCTGCCCATGCTAAAACGGCATTTTGGCAACTAGAGGCCTCTCATTCTGTATAGGAGAGAACGGTTCAGAATATTAGGGATCAATGAAAGAAAATACATACATACAGTATTCATCTCCTTTTCAGGASCAATTGATAGATACAAAAATACTCTGTTCTTGTATATTATTTATGAAAGTATTTTTGAATAATAAACTTTAGGTCATGTAGTGTAGTAAATACACTACCTGACCAAAAGTATGTGGACACCTGCTCATCAAACATCTCATTCCAAAATCATGGGCAATAATATGGAGTTAGTCCCCCTTTGCTGCTATAACAGATTCCACATGGAACATGGCTGCAGGGACTTACTTCCAGTCAGCCACAAGAGCATTGGTGAGGTTGGGCACTGATGTTGGGCGATTAGGCCTGGCTCACAGTTGGCTTTCCAATTCCTCCCAAAGGTGTTCAGTGGGGTAGAGGTCAGGGCTCTGTGCAGGCCAGTCAAGTTATTACACACCAATCTTGACAAACCATTTCTGTATGGACCTCGCTTTGTGCACAGGGGCATTGTCATGCTGAAACAGGAAAGGGTCTTCCCCAAACGGTTGTCACAAAGTTGTAAGCACAGAATCATCTAGAATGGCATTGTATGCTGTAGCATTAAGATTTCCCTTCACTGGAACTAAGGGGGTGGCAGGTAGCCTAGTGGTTAGAGCGATGAACTAGTAACTGAAAGGTTGCAAGGTTGAATCCCCGAGCTGACAAGGWAAAAATCTGTTGTTCTGCCCCTGAACAAGGCAGTTAACCCACTGTTCCTAGGCCATCATTGAAAATAAGAATTTGTTCTTAACTGACTTGCCTAGTTAAATAAAGGTTTAAAAAGGGGGCCTAGCCTGAACCATGAAAAACAGCCCCAGACCAATATTCCTACTCCACCTAACTTTACAGTTGGCACTATGYATTGGGACGGTGAGTGTTTTCCTCCAAACCCAGATTTGTCTGTCGCACTGCCATGATGGTGAAGYGTGATTCATCACTACAAGGAATGCATTTCCACTGCTCCAGAGTCCAATGGCAGTGAGCTTTACACCACTCCAGCCGWCGCTTGGCATTGCACATGGTGATCTTAGGCTTGTGTGTGGCTGCTCGGCCAAGGAAACCTATTTCATGAAGCTCCTGATGAACAGTTATTGTGCTGACGTTGCTTCCAGAGGCAGGTTGGAACTCAATAGTGAGTGTTGCAACCGAGGAAAGATTATTTTCTGGAGTGATGAATCACGCCTCACCATCTGGCAGTCCGACAGACAAATCTGGGTTTGGCGGATGCCAGGAGAACGCTCCCTGTCCCAATGCACAGTGCCAACAAGTTCAGCACTCGGCGGTCCCGTTCTTTGAGCTTGTGTGGCCTACCACTTCGCGGCTGAGCCGTTGTTGCTCCTAGACGTTTCCACTTCACAATAACAGCACTTACAGTTGACGGGCAGTTATAGCAGGGCAGAAACTGGACTTGTGATATCCTATGACGGTGCCCTGCTGAAAGTCACTGTGTCACGTTCCTGACCTTATTTCCTTTGTTTTAGTCTTTGTTTAGTTGGTCAGGACGTGAGCTGGGTGGGTATATTCCATGTTATGTGTTTTCATTGGTTTAGGGTTGTCAACGAGCCTGATATGGTTCTCAATCAGAGGCAGGTGTTTTACGTTGTCTCTGATTGGGAACCATATTAAGGTAGGCTGTTATCACTGTGTGTTTGTGGGTGATTGTTCCTGTTCGTGCGTTCATGTATTTATGTTCTCAAGTGCAGGACTGTAGCRTCGGTGGTTTYGTTWTGTTTATTGTTTWGTAGTTTGTCAAGTGTTCTTAGTGTTCGTCTTCGTTTCTTTATTAAAATTATGTATTCTAACCACGCTGCGCTTTGGTCCGATCCTTGCTYCTCCTCAGACGAGGAGGATTACGACGGTCGTTTCACACTGAGCTCTTCAGTAAGGCCATTCTTCTGCCAAAGTTTGTCTATGAAGATTGCCTGGCTGTGTGCTCGATTTTATACACCTGTCAGCAACGGGTGTGGCTMTAATAGCCGAATCCACTAATTTGAAGGGGTGTCCACATCAGTGGTGATCAGTGCAGTTTAAGATGAGGGAGGCAGATTTATTTAATTTTATTTCTATTACAGCATATTGGATGACTGTCATTCATATTCCAATCACCCAGTTTAATGAAACAGCGATAGGTTTATGCTACTACATGATAATCAAATTTTCCCTATACCCATCATGAGGTTGCTACAACCTAGCCTATGACTGAAAGTTAACAATGTAGGTGCACACAGGTTGAGGTGACAGACACATGGACAGTGACACATTCAATACTGCCTTGCACACTCTTGCCTGTGTCTAGCTGATCTAGGGTGTAATCATTAGTCCAACAGTTGCATTAGAAMGTTTCGATTGGACAAATTCAGGTATGTTTATCCCCATTTCGTTCCGTTTGCTTCCGTTCAAGAAACGTCTTTCAACAGAATTGGCAGAATGAATACACCCCTGATCACGCATAAACGCAGATCACTTTCATAGCAGCCACGTTGTGTTCCTTCTTGCATCTATGTGCTCTATAACTCATCTTTTCCCTTTWCKTGTGGACTTCRATGCCCAACACATCAACTGTATGTGACCAGGTGAGAGAACTTTTCCAAACCATATCATAACCTCTATACACAGCCTACATCGTTGTCACCATATTAGCTAAAGTAACGTCAGTTAACATCAATAGTCAACGTAGCAAATAGAACTAACGTGTTAGTAAACCCGCTACAATCATATGGTAACGTTACAGTGTACAGTCAGTAAGAACTTTAGCACTTACACCGGCGGGCCCTGTTGGCAGTAAATTAGTAAAACCAAAAGCTTACCTTGACTTGGAAGAGTTCCAGTGTTGTGTTGGATAGTCATAGTTATAGCTAGCTAGCTAACATAGCATCCCTCTGTTTGAGAAGGATGTTTGAGTAGGCTAAACTAGATAGTTGCATTTGCTACCTAAGTACCTACATGTACATATTACCTCAATTACCTTGACTAACCTGTGTCCCCGCACATTGACTCTGTACCGGTACCCTCTGTATATAAACCCCCTGTATATAGAATCACTACTGTTATTTTACAGCTGCTCTTTAACTTTTTGTTATTTTTATTTTTTACTTATCTATTTTTTACTGAAGACTTMTTTTTCTTAAAACTGCATTCTTGGTTAATTAAGTGCTTGTAAGTAAGCATTTCACTGTATGAGACAAATACGATTTGATTTGAAGTAAGTGAAACTGAAAATATGATAAAATCTCTCTCTCGCTCTCTCTTGCTTCTCCTTCATTTTGGAATAAATAAATACATTAACTATTGTCTTTMTTTTTTTGGGGGTGGACAGCATGTCAGTTCATGCTGCAACAGCTCTGGTAGGTTGGAGGACATCCTCTGGAAGTTGTCATAATTACTGTGTAAGACTTTGGATGGCGGTGAGAACCATGAGCCTCTTAGGTTTTGTTTTCAAGTTAATGTAGCCAGAGGAGGATGGAAGCTAGCTGTCCTCTGGCTACACCATGGTGMTACCCTACAGAGTGCCTTTGAGGCTACTGTAGACCTTCATTGTAAAACAGTGTATTTTAATAAATTATTTGGTGAAATGTGTACAGTCGTGGCCAAAAATTTTGAGAATGACACAATTATTAATTTCCACAAAGTTTGCTGCTTCAGTGTCTTTAGATATTTTTGTCAGATGTTACTATGGAATACTGAAGTATAATTACAAGCATTTCATAAGTGTCAAAGGCTTTTATTGACAATTAMATGAAGTTGATGCAAAGAGTCAATATTTACAGTGTTGACGCTTCTTCTTCAAGACCTCTGCAATCCGCCCTGGTATGCTGTCAATTAACTTCTGGGCCACATCCTGACTGACGGCAGCCCATTCTTGCATAATCAATGCTTGGAGTTTGTCCGAATTTGTGGGTTTTTGTTTGTCCACCCGCCTCTTGAGGATTGACCACAAGTTCTCAATGGGATTAAGGTCTGGGGAGTTTCCTGGTCATGGACCCAAAATATCGACGTTTTGTTCCCCGAGCCACTTAGTTATCACTTTTGCCTTATGGCAAGGTGCTCCATGATGCTGGAAAAGGCATTCTTTGTCACCGAACTGTTCCTGGATGGTTGGAGAAGTTGCTCTCGGAGGATGTGTTGGTACCATTCTTTATTCATGGCTGTGTTCTTAGGCAAAATTGTGAGTGAGCCCACTCCCTTGGCTGAGAAAGCAACCCCACAATGAATGGTCTCAGGATGCTTTACTGTGTTGGCATGACACAGGACTGATGGTAGCGCTCACCTTGTCTTCTCCGGTCAAGCTTTTTCCCGGATGCCCCAAACAATCGGAAAGGGGATTCATCAGAGAAAGTGACTTTACCCCAGTCCTCAACAGTCCAATCCCTGTACCTTTTGCAGAATATCAGTCTGTCCCTAATGTTTTTCCTGGAGAGAATGGCTTCTTTGCTGCCCTTCTTGACACCAGGCCATCCTCCAAAAGTCTTCACCTCACTGTACGTGCAGATCAGTCACACCTGCCTGCTGCCATTCCTGAGCAAGCTCTGTACTGGTGGTGCCCCGATCCCGCAGCTGAATCAACTTTAGGAGACGGTCCTGGCACTTTCTTGGGCGCCCTGAAGCCTTCTTCATAACAATTGAACCGCTCTCCTTGAAGTTCTTGATGATCCGATAAATGTTTATTTAGGTGCAATCTTACTGGCAGCAATATCCTTGCCTGTGAAACCCTTTTGTGCAAAGCAATAATGAGGCACGTGTTTCCTTGCAGGTAACCATGATTGAAGAGGGACGAACAATGATTCCAAGCACCACCCTCCTTTTGGAGCTTCCAGTCTGTTATTCGAACTCAATCAGCATGACAGAGTGATCTCCAGCCTTGTCCTCGTCAACACTCACACCTGTGTTAACGAGAGAATCACTGACATGATGTCAGCTGGTCCTTTTGTGGCAGGGCTGAAATGCAGTGGAATGTTTTTTGTGGATTAAGTTTATTTGCATGGCAAAGAGGGACTTTGCAATTAATTGCAATTCATCTTATCACTCTTCATAACATTCTGGAGTATATGCAAATTGMCATCATACAAAGGCAGCAGACTGTGAAAATTAATATTTGTGTCATTCTCACTTTTGGCCACGACTGTATATATTTAGTTTAGTTTTATCTAAAAATGATATTTTGTAATGTTTTAGAACAACAACRAAAAATGAAATTCACTGTGGAGGATGGTCCTCCCCTTCTTCCTCTGGTCCTCCACTGGTCCTCATACTTTTGTATTTATAGTGTATCTTACTAAAAAGTACAGTTTAAAAGGATAGTCTGTTGGATTTACTGGATTAAACTGTTTCTGTGTTGGATAGAGGCTCAAGTCGTTTTGTGAGCTAGCCTTCATCAGATGGAGTGGATGGYTTGGTCAGAGATGATCTGGRGACTTCTGTGATGCTGGACATCGTATCTTGGTTGCATCCAGGGCATTTTCGCCRTGGCATTTTCGCCTCATAAATAAGGTATCTAGACCTGGGATTAATAGTCCGCTGATCTGGGCGAGAGCGGAATCTACAATTAACTTTACACTGAATATGTCACGCTGGTATAAAGGATTTTGGAGACAGGCGCAGGAATACACAATAGGGGTTTTTAATACACCCACAAAACAAACACGTATATAAAAACACTGGGCTGTACATAAACAAAAGAGCGAGGGTAAACCTTCGCAGGGCCAAACCGTCAGGATATAACCCCACACCACTAGAAGGATATCTTCAACCACCAACCTACTACCCTGAGACAAGGCTGAGTATAGCCCACAAAGATCTCCCCCATGGCACGAACCTGAGGGGGGCGCCAACCCGAACAGGAAGATTATGTCAGTGACTCAACCCACTCAAGTGACGCACCCCTCCTAGGGACGGGATGGAAGAGCACCAGTAAGCCAGTGACTCAGCCCCCCATAATAGGGTTAGAGGCAGAGAATCCCAGTGGAGAGAGGGGAACCGGCCAGGCAGAGACAGCAAGGGCGGTTCGTCGCTTCAGTGCCTTTCCGTTCACCTTCACACCCCTGGGCCAGACTACACTCAATCATAGGACCTACTGAAGAGATGAGTCTTCAATAAAGGTTGAGACCGAGTCTGCGTCTCTCACATGGATAGGCAGGCCATTCCATAAAAATTAAGCTCTATAAGAGAAAGCCCTGCCTCCAGCTGTTTGCTTAGAAATTCTAAGGACAGTAAGGAGGCCTGTGTCTTGTGACCGTAGCGTACGTGTAGGTATGTACGGCAGGACCAAATCGGARAAATAGGTAGGAGCAAGCCCATGTAMTGCTTTGTAGGTTAGCAAACATTTCGAATGCTACGTTTTCACGAGAAGACCGATTTTCGGGGTGTCTCATGGTCTGACACACACCGTCAAATATAAGTACCCACCAAATTATTTCTAGTTGGTGGATCGATGCTGCTGCCATTCCCCATCACCACCTAACAGAGACGGAGAGTAGAGCAACAGACAGAGAGATCCTGAGGGATGAGTTAGAGAAACAGGGAATGAGACTTTACAGACAAATGACTGAAGGAAGTTAGTGGTGTTTGGGTGTTTGTGTGTGGACTTGAAAATACCCCTGAGCCTGTAATAACGCTTATCAGTTACTCACCCTGCTTTTTTCTTGTGTTCAGCAAACTCCTTGCATGTATCCAGAGCACTCTCCTCCTGCTGTGAACTGCCACTCTCTCTCTTCCTTTCACAGATGGTCAGTATTTCTATTACATGTATTTTGTAATTGGTATTACACTGGGAGGAACTACACTCCAATGTATTTTGTAACAAAATACTTTCGAGAGCTGTAATGTCACCCCCTGATTTGTTTCACCTGTCCTTTTGCTTGTCTCCACCTCCCTCTTGGTGTCACCCATCTTCCCTMWTATTCCCTGGGTACYTATACCTGTGTTCTATGTTTGCCTGTTGTCAGTTTATCTTGTTTGTCAAGTCAACCAGTGTTTTGTCTCTGCTCCTGCTTTTCCATATTCTCTCTTTTTCTCTCCCTCCTGGTTTTGACCCTTGCCTGGCCTGACTCTGAGCCCGCCTGCCTGACCACTCTGCCTGCCGCTGACCCTGAGCCTGCCTGCCGTCCTGTACCTTTGACCCACTACTCTGGATTATTGACCCCTTCCGGTCTTGACCTGTCGTTTGCCTGTCCCTGTTTCTTTAATAAACATTGTTACTTCAACACTGCATTTGGGTCTTACCTGAAACATGATAGTATGAACTGGCCATGACTGACCCAGCTCCACAACACCAACCCCTCCCAAGGAGCCATCATTGGTAGGCACGAGGAGTTGCTTCGCAGTCTGATGGAAGGGTACCAGGACGTGGCCGAACGTCACGACCTAGCATTGGACGCATTGCGGGAGCAATTCCGTAGGCAGCCTACCACGACGGTAACCTCCCAGCCTCTCAGTAACCCGGCTGGTAGCAGCGGCGTCACCCCGGTTCCCCGGGAACCCCGCTTACCTCCCCCGGAGCGCAAAGATGGAGATTCCAGAACCTGCCAGGCCTTTCTCTCCCAGTGCTCCCTCGTTTTTCGCACTGCAGCCTTCTTCATTCCCCTCGGACTACTCGAGGATAGCGTATAGTATTGTGCTGATGTCCGGGAGGGCACTCGCCTGGGCCACGGCAGTGTGGGAGCGACAATCCGCCGTTTGCCTCAGTCTGGAGAAATTCGTRGCAGAGATGAGAAAAGTTTGATGCTCCGGTGTACGGGAGATAGGCTGCCTGTAMGTTACTCCAGCTTTGGCAGGACCCTCAGTGTATGCAGTGGATTTCCGCACGCTAGCAGCGGAGGGTGCCTGGAACCCAGAAGCGCTGTTTGACACGTTCCTGCATGGATTGTCGGAGGAAGTAAAGGACGAGCTTGCAGCACGGGAACTATCAACGGATCTCGACTCACTCATCGCTTTGACCATCCGGATCAATGGACGGCTACGGGAACGCAGGAGGGRGAAGTGGTCTGATTGCGGTCCCAATCGCTCACTCAAGGATCCCACCTTGCATCTGATGAACTCCTGAATTCCTCGGCATCTACGCCCCCGAGAGGATACAAGCTTACCCGAGTTCCTCCAAGAGCCTCCAAAGTCTGCTAATTCAGCTCTTCCCGAGCCGATGCAACTCGACAGGGCTAGGCTGTCTCCAGCCGAACGCGTACGCAGACTTAACACCCAGAGTTGTCTGTATTGCGGTACTGCCGGTCATTATGTGTCTGCCTGTCCCTTCAAGAGACCTAGCTCTGTTCCTCCACATCCATTGCCTGAAATCAGCTCTGCCTGCCCCGGGACGTCTTCCTGGGGGCTTGGAAATTGCCCCGAACCTCTCCTTCATTCCCACGGAGTACCAGGACCTCCGGGAGGGGTTCAGTAAGGCCCGGGCCACTTCGCTTCTGCAACACACACCGGTACTCAAGGATGTTAAGSCGGATGCGCTGGTACGCCGCTATAGCCCAGCCGCTACACCTCCGGAAGCCGAGACCTTTTCCCCCTGCTCCAAATTCATTAGCCCCTCTGCCGTTCGTCCTCTGTTGCCCCGTACCCTCCGTATACTTCTTACTTTTCATGTGTCTAGATRTAAACCCATGTCTCACAGCCCTTTGTCTCCTGTTTCCCCTGTTTGCCCCTAATCTGGATTATCGACCTCTGCCTGACCTGACCCTGAGCCCGCCTACCGTCCTATACCTTTKCCCCACTATTCTGGATTATCGACCCCTGCCTACCTTGACCTGTCGTTTGCCTRCCCCTGTTATTGTAATAAACATTGTTACTTCAACACGGTCTGCATTTGGGTCTTACCTGAAACGTGATAGTAATTAATATTTTWAAAATACAAAATACTTTTCTATACCATTTCTTATAGTGGTTCACAATTTTGTGGCTAACTTTCAACCTGGTGTCAGAAGTCTGATGGCACTATGGCGTGATAAGAGTGTCTGCTATGAAGTAAAGATAACATGTATATGTAAAAACRAACAATTGCAAAGCTTGCTGAGTATTCTAATGAGATCTGCCCCGCAACAAGGCCAATAATAATACCCAGTGTGCTTTTCAGTTAATTTGGTGTGTTCATTTACATTTTGGTTAAAAAAAATTGCAAACAATCTTATCAAGAGTGACTTACAGTCAGTGCATTCAACTAAGGTAGATAAACAACAACATATCACATCACACGCTTCTGTAACAGTTACTGAGAATGTTGTTGCTGTTCGGCCGGCTGCTTGTAAATTTCTTTTTGTATTTTTAAGATACAAAATACATGTATTTTAATTAAATACATTACAAGTCTTTTGTTTATTTTGATACATTGATCTTTATTGTATTTTGTCATTTTTTCCCATCCCTGCTCCTTTTGATTCCACATATCCAAACTATTCACATAGAAATGAACTATTTACAGTTTGTTTCCTTTCTTTAGTTTTTTATTTTATTTCACCTTTACTTAATCAGGTAGGCTAGTTGAGAACAAGTAGTAGGCCATAGTAGCAAGTAATTATAATTTAGTAAATTAACACTGGAGTGAAAGATGTGCAGATGATGATGTGCAAGTAGAAATACTGGTGTGCAAAAGAGCAGAAAAGTAAATAAAAACAATATGGGGATGAGGTAGATAGATTGGATGGGCTATTTACAGATGGGCTGTGTACAGCTGCAGCGATCGGTTAGCTGCTCGGATAGCTGAAGTTTAAAGTTATTGARGGAAATATAAGTCTCCAGATTCAGCGATTTTTGCAATTMGTTCCAGTCATTGACAGCAGAGAACTGGAAGGAAAGGCAACCAAAGGAGGTGTTGGCTTAAGGGTTGACCAGTGAAATATACCTGCTGGAGCGCGTGCTACGGGTGGGTGCTGCTATGGTGACCAGTGAGCTGAGATAAGGCGGAGCTTTACCTAGCAAAGACTTATAGATGACCTGGAGCCAGTGGGTCTGGCGACAACTATGTAGCGAGGGCCAGCCGATTAGAGCATACAGTTCGCAGTGGTGGGTGGTATATGGGGCTTTGGTGACAAAACGGATTGCACTGTGTCATGACGTTGGCCTGTGGGTAAGGTTTATGAGCCCCCCCCCATAAATACCTTTCTCCCTTCCCTCTCTCTTGACTCTACAGAGGGACTCTTGAATAGCCTTTGTTAAACATAGAGAGTCTGGGAACATCAAACAAGTGGAGGGAAAGGAACCATATTTCGGTAATAGAACCAGTTGAAAATATACGTTGGTACTTAATGAATATGATGTCAGTTTGGTTGTCATCTGAGACATTATGACTGATGACAGGACGACATAAACTGTATCTGGGAAAGTCTACACATTATAGTTATCAGATTCACATGGAAGTGTTGTGCAATTTAAATGCAATTTAAATGAAACTATTTGTGAAAAGATGAACCTCTCTAGGGTATGTGGGACGGTAGCGTCCCACCTCGTCAACAGCCAGTGAAACTGCAGGGCACCAAATTCAAAACAACAGAAATACCATAATTTAAATTCCTGAAGCATACAAGTATTTTCACACCATTTTAAAGCTACACTTGTTGTAAATCCAGCCAAAGTGTCCGATTTCAAAAAGGTTTTACGACGAAAGCACACCAAGCGATTATGTTAGGTATGAGCCAAGTCACAGAAAAAGACAGCCATTTTTTCCAGCTAAAGAGAGCAGTAACAAAAAGCAGAAATAGAGATAAAATTCATCACTAACCTTTGATAATCTTCATCAGATGACACTCATAGGACTTCATGTTACACAATACRTGTATTTTTTGTTCGGTAAAGTTCATATTTATATCCAAAAATCTGAGTTTAGGCAAGACGCTACTGTATCACTTGGCAAAAAGCCTGAGAAAATGCAGAGCGCCAAATTAAAATTAATTACTATGAAAATTACTAGAAAATCAAACTTTCATTAAATCACACATGAAAGATACCAAATTAAAGCTTCAGTGGTTGTGAATCCAGCCRACGTGTCAGAATTCAAATAGGCTTTTCAGCGAAAGCATACGATGCTATTATCTGAGCATAGCACTTATAGTAAACAAAAGAGAGAAAACATTTCAACCCAGCAGGCGCGACACAAAACGCAGAAATAAAAATATAATTCATGCCTTATCTTTTACGAGCTTCTGTTGTTGGCACTCCAATATGTCCCATAAACATCACAAATGGTCCTTTTGTTCGATTAATTCCGTCGATATATATCCAAAATGTCCATTTATTGGCGCGTTTGATCCAGAAAAACACCGCGTTCCAACTTCTCAAACGTGACGCAAAATATCTCAAAGGTTACCTGTAAACTTGCCAAAAATGTCAAACTACTTTTGTATACAACTTTAGGTATTTTTTTAACGTTAATAATCGATAAAATTGAAAACGGGATGATATGTGTTCAATACAGGATTAAAACGATATGTAGCATGCCTTCTGTTTGATTGAAGCACATGTCCAGGACACCTGGAGTTCCTCGACTTCAAGATGGCCGTATTTCTTCATTACACAAAGAATAACCTCAACCTATTTCTCAGGACTGTTGACATCTAGTGAAGCCGTAGGAACTGCAAGCAATTCGCTTTAGAATCTGGGTTTCCCAATGAAAAATTCATTGAAAAGACAGTGACCTCAAAAAAAAAATACATCTGAATGGGTTGTCCTCGTGTTTTCGCCTGCTAAATAAGTTCAGTTATACTCACACACATGATTCAAACCGTTTTAGAAACGTCAGAGTGTTTTCTATCCAAATCTACTAATAATATGCATATCTTATCTCCTGGGGATGAGTAACTGGCAGTTTGAATTTGGGTATGCTTTTCATCCAAAACGTGAAAATGCTGCCCCCTACCCAGAGAAGTTTAAATGTAATTTAGCTTGGATTGGAGATGTTTGATATGAGTCTGGAAGGAGAGTTTACAGTCTAGCCAGACACCTAGGTATTTGTAGTTGTCCACATATTCTAAGTCAGAACCGTCCAGAGTAGTGATGCTAGTCGTGCGGGCAGGTGTGGGCAGCGAACGGTTGAAAAGCATGCATTTAGTTTTACTAGCGTTTAAGAGCAGTTGGAGGCCACGGAAGGAGTGTTGTATGGCATTGAAGCTCGTTTGGAGGTTTGTTAACACAGTGTCCAAAGAAGGGCCAGATGTATACAGAATGGTGTCGTTGTGCGTAGAGGTGGATCAGGGAATCACCCGCAGCAAGAGCGACATCGTTGATATATACAGAGAAAATAGTCGGCCCGAGAATTGAACCCTGTGGCACCCCCATAGAGACTGCCAGAGGTCCGGACAATAGCCCTCCGATTTGACACACTGAACTCTGTCTGAGTAGTTGGTGAACCAGGCGAGGCAGTCATTTGAGAAACCAAGGCTGTTGAGTCTGCCGATAAGAATGTGGTGATTGACAGAGTCGAAAGCCTTGGCCAGGTCGATGAAGACGGCTGCACAGTACAATCTTTTATCGATGGCGGTTATGATATCGTTTTGCACAGCGGAAAAGGTATGGTGGGATTCGAAATGGTCAGTGATCTGTTTATTAACTTGGCTTTCGAAGACTTTAGAAAGGCAGGGCAGGATGAATATAGTCTATAACAGTTTGGGTCTAGAGTGTCACCCACTTTGAAGAGGGGGATGACCGCGGCAGCTTTCCAATCTTTAGGGGTCTCGGACGATACGAAAGAGAGGTTGAACAGACTGGTAATAAGGGTTGCAACAATGACGGTGGATAGTTTTAGAAAGAGAGGGTCCAGATTGTCTAGCCCAGCTGAATTGTACAGGTCCAGGTTTTGCACCTCTTTCAGGACATCTGCTATCTGGATTTGGGTGAAGGAGAAGCTGGGGAGCTTGGGCAAGTAGCTGCGGGGTTGCGGAGCTGTTGGCTGGGGTTGGGGTAGCCAGGAGGAAAAGCCATGGTTGAATGAAGGGCGGTCGTTTGACCGCGGACCCATAGCGGATGCAGGCAATGAGGCAGTGATCGCTGAGATCCTAATTGAAAACAGCAGAGGTGTATTTGGAGGGCAAGTTGGAGGGCAAGTTTCTCTTCTTTTACAGTAATTAAGAGTGTTGTCCTCATCTACCTCAGCTTGTTGTGCTGAGTAGGTGTCAGCGGTGAACAATAAGAGAATCCTTGTTGAAGGCCTGAATTTGAGGCAGCATATCTTGTTCTTTTGCATGTGGGCTTGGAATCTCATGATGATCAAGGGATATTTCCTACATTATTTTTCTCAGCTTATTTTTTTATCAATACCATCTGGAAGAAGGTGTGTTCAACAGCATGTCTGAATGGCAAAGAGAGCTTGGAGAGAGCAAAATGCAGCATCAGCATGTTTAACCACCTCTAACCAGAACCCCTCTATTTTACAGTCTTTTTTGTTGTTCCATTCTTGAGTGTGGATCACTCTTCACTGTTAGTCAGCCTTTCCAGGATCTCCTTTGAATAGAGGGAAGAAGGAGAGCGCATCTAGACGTGGCTTGATGCTACTGCGCACAACGCTCAGGGAGAGAGACTTGAGTGCCTACAGTTATACTGAAGTCTCTTCTTGAGCTCCCTTGTCAGAAATACTATGTAGTCACTGCAACAGGTTTTCATGTCCTGTACCATGTAGTCTCTGAAGTGGTTTTATCATGTCCTGTACCATGTAGTCTCTGCAGTGGGTTATCGTGTCCTGTACCATGTAGTCTCTGCAGTGGGTTATCATGTCCTGTACTATTAGCGGGTCTATTCCTCTGGCTTTAGAGAGGGCAAGGCGGAACTGATCCCCGAAATCCACAGCTTTGAGCGGCAGGCGATGCTCATCTGTCAAGTTGAATTCCATGACTTTGTTTCAGGTGTGGAATTCTTGTGGCACCATGATTCTAGCGGAGTCTAGCTGCAAACGTTTGTTGATCCTGTTCAACTCTCCAACGATTGGCTGCAGAAACTTCAGGTACACAAGGTTGGCTGAGTCAGTGTACATCTGGTAAAGTAGCTCTGCAGCATAGTTTCTCTCATTGTCTTTGGTGATCTGAAAGTGCAGCTTCAGTTCATCATACATTGACAGTACCCGATTGACACACTCACTGACTGCAAGCCATCTGGTWGCAAAATCTTCAGAGGGGTTTCACCAAAATTGATGGTGGTATATATGTCCTCATATTTCAAGAGTCGCTGGGTGGCATTGGAGAACCATTATAATCGTCTGTGTGGAAGAACATTCACTGCTTTGGAGGCACAGGGAATGACTCACACATTTAATGTAGACGATATTCATGTTCTGTGCTTGAAATTTTGTCAGGATGGAATTGTTTTGGACACACATTGTATTACAGCCATCTGTGGCTAGACCRATGCAGTTGTCAATGGGAAATGTATTGTCATCAAGAAACTTGAACAAGGCATTGGCAATAGTCAGTGATTCTCCAGCTAAAATGTTGATTATTCCACCAAATGTGCTTATGATTTGAGAGTTTCTTGCTGTGGTATCTTATCACCAAACACAGCTGCTTCTTGGTCGTAACATCAGTACTTAAATCAACAATCAACAAGTAAAACTCATTCCYAATGTCCTTTATTAGTTCCTTATGCACTACAGGCCCTCTAACTGCATTTATTACCGCTGTGCATTTTCTTTCCTGTGGATGTTGATTCCGTTCTTTGCAATGTATTCAACAATACATCCCAGGTGATCTACAGTTGCAATGCTGGAGTGGCATGCAATATGTGCAGCGATCTGTGACTGATGTTTTTATATTTTACATTTACATTTGAGTCATTTAGCAGACGTTCTTATGCAGAGCGACTTAGTCAGTGCATACATCTTAAGATACAGTAGCTAGGCTATTCTCTCTTACAGTGTGTGTAAACAGTGTGTATTTACCGATGGTATTAAATCAAAAATAGGGTTTTCCACAGGGTCAATTCTTGGTCTGTTTCTTTTCACTATTTACATGACTAATTTTGGTTTATCTGTATTAAAAAATAAACCATTTTCACCTGTATGCAGATGACACCGTGGTGTATGTTATTGCCCCCACAGCTAACCAGGCTCTGCAGAAAGCCGTTGTTGAACTGAAATTGGTACTTAATGCAGTTAAAACTAAGTATATGTTATTTTCCAAATCATGTACAAATGTATCTGATTATTTATGCATATGTATTTTGGATGGTGCCCTCATTGATCGTGTCCCTGCTTATACATTTCTGGGCATCTGGATCACAGGAAGTTGATGGTACCTTAATTGGGAAGGATGTGCTTGTGGTAATGGCTGGAGTGGTGTAAGTGAAATTGTATCAGATACATCAAACACATGGTTTCCATGTGTTTAATGCCATTCCATTTGCTCCGTTCCAGGARTTATTATGAGCCGTCCTCCCCTCAGCAGCCTTCTGTGATCTGGATTGACGAATGTTGATGTTGATGAATTAAGAATAAAAATAGGCTTATTCTATAGCAGTGGTATTCAAAGTTGGGGTCGCGGGGAACTGGASTGGGGTCGCCAAAATAAAAATAATAAAACAACAAATAAAAATTAGGAACAAAAAAATTCAGTGTACAGATTATTGTATGGGACAATACTAATGTTTTGTTTTGAAAAATAACTGAGTAGATTGTATTATTGGTTTCTTTTCATTTCGTTAAGATAAAAATGTAATGAACTGAAGGTTGTTTATGTAAAAATTGAAATGTACCGATTTTAAGGTTGTGTCATTAGATGTGGGGTGGGGTGGGTAAATTCTTGCTGAAAAAAATTGGGTCTCCAGACATTCGGGCAGATTGGGTCCCTCCTGAAGAAGTTTGAATACCACTGTTCTATAGRAATAGATCCTGTCCTTCATTAAATCCAGGCTGTATCACAACCGGCCGTGATTGGGAGTCCAATAGGGCGGCGCACAATTGGCCTAGCGTCGTCCAGGTTTGGCCGGGGTAGGCCGTCATTGTAAATAAGAATTTGTTGTTAACTGACTTGCCTAGYTAAATAAAGGTTAAATATATTTAAAAATAAATAAATAAATAGAAGAAAACAAATAATTCAGGCAACATTCATTCCAGTTATTGATTATGGCGAAATTGCCACTGTATTGAAGCCATTGGACGCAGTTCGTTATAGCTCATTGTGCTTTATTACGGGCAATAAGTTCAGTACACATCCTATTTGCCAAGTAAAAATAACCTTTGAATGATCAAAACATCATCCGTAATATGTTTACGCTATTAAAATAATCAAAATTGAAGAAATGTTTCTCTCATCTCTAACTATCAGGGAGCCTTGACTGACAGCTCTTGGATGCCCTTTTGGTTGTTGCTAGGTAACAAGATAAACAATGGGCCACATGTCATTGATGACAAGGTAAACAATAGGCAACATGTCATTTCGAGCATAAATAGTATTYTTCAACCCATGCTCTCATGGTCAACAGAGCTGATCATGGACTSTTGMATATCAGACAAACAGCAGCAATGCACAATTTCATTTCTATTGTTTTGTAACTAATTACAGAATACAGTTCACTGACACACTTCTTCACAATAATTAGTAAAGCCTGAGTCACATTAGAAACTTAGACATAAGGGAATGTAGATGAAAAGATTTATTGGTTGCTCTGCATTAGCATTATAAATGACAATATGTTTAGAATTGCATGTATTGATCAGACATTTATTGATCTTTTACAATAGGCCAGCATAGCCAAAATATTGATCAACTGTCACGACCTCCCCTGAAGTCGGCTCCTCTCCTTGTTCAGGTGGCGTTCAGCGATCGACGTCACCGGCTTTCTAGCCATCGCCGCTYCATTTTTCATATGTCCATTTGTTTTGTCCCATACACACCTGGTTTTCATTCCCTAATTATCTACATGTATTTAGCCCTCTGTTTCCCATCATGTCTTTGTGTGTAATTGTTTGTTGTTATGTGGTTTGTCAGGCGCATTACTTTTGTTATTTCCGTGGTTTTGGCACTTGTATGTTTTTATTGTGCTGTCAATTTCGAACGGAATTAAAGTGTGCCTGTTTGCTACACTCTGCTCTCCTGCACCTGACTTCGCCTCCGCTACACACGCTTAACATCAACATGAACATTCATGAGAAATAAAGGCGAACAATAATGGTGAGACATGATTTGACATAAATAAAATTATTAGTGCCATAAGCCTAATATAGCCACCCGGTCGCTCTACAGTGTGCAGGACCCCATTGATTCGTACAATTTGTAACACTCATGTCTCGTCCGAATGCTTGAAAAAACAATACAAAGTAACAAAATGTAATATCATATCATGTAAAAGTGAATTACTTAGGCTTTAGGAAATGCGACCAACTACAAGAATGATAGGGAGGGGAGCGGGAGAGGAGGGGGACCCATGTACCCCGCTTCAATCAAGCAGGCTTCAGTCACCCACTCCAAAMAAATATTAGCAGGAGGCAAATCCATCTATGGCCTCTTCCTTGTCAGGCCTCTCACAGTGGGCAGACAAGGCTCCTGGGATGGACAGATCATACCTCTTCCCCACATACGGCATTGAATCAAGGGTGACCTCGTTGAGGAGGAGAGGAACATGTCTACATATATAGCTTGTAATGTTTTTGAGAAGGGAAATGTTTGTTAAATGGGTAGTGAATAAAATKTTCTTTTTTTGTCCTTCTGAGTTATGATTCTATCAATTTGTTGATGTAGTGATCTACTTATTCTGCTATGTCTTTTCTGGTGTTTTTGAACTACTCAATTTTAAAAATGCAATATTTGGTTGTGCACCTTTTTGGGAAACTTTTCAATGTTTATATTTTAGAAATGTTGTSTGCCTGAATTGCTCAATTGATGCAGATTTGAAATGAATAACTATGACTTTCAGTATGTTGGGTCTGTCTTCACAGTCTACACAGCATATCCCCTGTTCTTTGCCATGGGAAAGCTGATTTTGCATTCCTGCTGCGGTGGTTGCC
Source organism: Salvelinus sp. IW2-2015 (assembly GCF_002910315.2). NCBI lineage: Eukaryota > Metazoa > Chordata > Actinopteri > Salmoniformes > Salmonidae > Salvelinus > Salvelinus sp. IW2-2015. The sequence continues at coordinate 54,242,396 of NC_036858.1, forward strand.
TCGGAAGCAGTGCAGACAGATTAGATGTTGAATTTTCTAAAATGTCTATCATTACAGCTTGATGATAGTGGAAAGAGAAAAAGTGAAATAATAATACCCACGCCCCTAATCATCATGATTAGTCCCAATGACACAAGCCACATCAACTGTAAGACAAAAATCCACACAATGGAATGGCAAAATATGATTTTTAGGGATAAATTACAAATACTATACACACAGCAAATCCTTATGTGGACATTCCTTCATGTCAGCTGTGTGCTCGAAGTTCTAAGACTCAATGTAGAGAGCTTAGGGATGGAAGAACTAAAACCATATAGTGACTATCGGGTGTGTTACAGAAAATATACTGTTCATAAAAGTAATAGCAGCCACAGCGACAGTTGCATTATCAAACGTTAGCCCCCCGATCCCCCCAAAATGCTGGTTACAGTGTCAGACTCAAACTCTGATACTTACGTTATGGCCAGCTCTTGCAAGATCCACTGTCGATTGTACAGCATCTGTCTTCAGGATTAGCTTACTGGCACGACCCATCGAATGTTCTCCCAAATTGATAAAGCAACTTCACTCGAAATGTGCATTGGACACGCATGACATGATCGTAATTTAGCCATACAGCCTGTCCACCCGAAATGAAAAGCAGTCACTGCTGTCGGCTGTCTTCGTTCTTCTGAAAATAGTGTAAGTTTAAAACTATGGAATTCATTCACAACATTCTGGTAAGTAGCTTGCTAGTTAACAGTCACACCACAGATGAAAGGTTACCTGTATCTTTGGTCATATGTTCTGATAGAGCATGATACTAGTAGCTTGCGGTTTGTAAACAAAGCCAAAGTTAAGATGATAAGATGCTACCATTGGTGCATAACATTTCTGGTTTAATGTGACGTTGCATAAAGCCGGAAGTAAATCCTTGCTAGTGCCTGTATCCTGAATCCAAGTGTTTGACACAGGGGAGGTGACCAGTACTTTCTGATCAAACTTTATCAATATACCAGTGACAGTCATTCATACTTGGGTCACCCTCCTAATATCAACCAATTTAATGATTCTCACTGTTTGGGATCTTTAGATAAAGGTAAAATAAGTCCAATGTAATGTCAAACAATGTTTTTGCAATAGAAAACAGAGCAGCATTTCTCGTGTTACTCAGTTTGTGCATGAGAAATAAAATTGTTGTGGTATTCTCGCATTTCTGATCTGTAATACCTACAGTAAACGTTTCTGTTATCTCCTGGGATGCTCTTAATCCACCATTATACCCCCTTCTCTTTCCCAATAATTTCACCCATATTTTGCCGATTTACCTGGCATTCTGAGTGTAGAATTGTGTCTAGCCAGTAAACAAGATTATCAAATCGGTTCCTCTCTGTTCTCACCTCTGCCTGCCAATCTCTCTCCTCTGACTTCAACTTTCTGACCAATGTTAGCTAGCTAGCTACATACCCAGGGAGAAAGCATACAGTATCGTTTGATCCTCTCTCCCTCTATCTGAAACTGATGAATGATTATTTCTCAGTTTCTCTCCCTTGCTGTGTTGGCTCTAGTAATGAGGACTGGGGGGCGGTCAGAATACAACAAACGAGGCAAACAAGAATTATGAGGGAGAAGTACACTACAATTCAAAAGTTTGGGGTCACTTAGAAATGTCCTTGTTTTTGAAAGAAAAGCAAWTTTTTTKGTCCATTAAAATAACATCAAATGGATCAGAAATACAGTGTAGCATTKTTAATAATGTTGTAAATGACTATTGTAGCTGGAAACGGCAGATTTTTAATATAATATCTACATTGGCGTACAGAGGCCCATTATCAGCAGCCATCACTCCTGTGTTCCAATGGCACGTTGTGTTAGTTAATCCAAGTTTATCATTTTAAAAGGCTAATTGATCATTAGAAAACCCTTTTGCAATTATGTTAGCACAGCTGAAAACTGTTGTGCTGATTATARAAGCAATTAAACTGGCCTTCTTTAGACTAGTTGAGTATCTGGAGCATCAGCATTTGTGGGTTCGATTACAGGCTCAAAATGGCCAGAAACAAACACATTTCTTCTGAAACTCGTCAGTCTATTCTTCTTCTGAGAAATGAAGGCTATTCCATACAAGAAATTGCCAAGAAACTGAAGATGTCGTACAACGCTGTGTACTACTCCCTTCACAAAACAGTGCAAACTGGCTCTAATCAGAATAGAAAGAGGAGTGGGAGGCCCCGGTGCACAACTGAGCAAGAGGACAAGTACATTAGAGTGTCTAGGCAGAGGTGCGAAGAAAAAGCCATATTTCAGACTGGCCAATAAAAATAAAAGATTAAGATGGGCAAAAGAACACAGACACTTGACAGAGGAACTCTGCCTAGAAGGCCAGCATCCCAAAGTCGCCGCTTCACTGTTGACGTTGAGACTGGTGTCTCAACATCAACAGTGTGGCTACTTTGAAGAATCTTAAATCTAAAATATATTTTAATTTGTTGAACACTTTTTTGGTTACTATATGATTCCGTATGTGTTATTTCATARTTTTAATGTCTTCACTATTATTCTACAATGTAGGAAATAGTAAAAATAAAGAAAAACCTTTGAATGACTAGGTGTGTCCAAACTTTTGACTGGTACTGTATATATATTTATATTTTAAGCATTTCACTGTTAGATTACACCTGTTGTTTAAAACTTCTTTGGGACAGGGGGGCAGTATTGAGTAGCTTGGATAAAAAGGTGCCCAGAGTAAACTGCCTGCTACTCTGTCCTAAAAGCTAGAATATGCATATAATTAGTAGATTTGGATAGAAAACACTCCGAAGTTTCTAAAACTGTTTGAATGATGTCTGTGAGTATAACAGAACTCATATGGCAGGCAAAAACCTGAGAAAAAATCAAACTAGGAAGTGGGAAATCTGAGGTTTGTAGTGTTTCAACTCTTTGCCTATCCAAGATACAGTGGAAATGGGGTCATATTGCACTTCCTATGGCTTCCACTAGATATCAACAGTATTTAGAACCTTGTTTGATGCTTCTACTATAAAGGAGGGGGGAATGAGAGGGGATTGAGACAGAGGTCTGGCAGAGTGCCACGACCTGGTCACGCACATTCACATGAGAGGTAGCTTGCATTCCATTGCATTTCTGAAGACAAAGGAATTCTCCGGTTGGAACATTATTGAAGATTTATGATAAAAATATCCTAAAGATTGATTCTATACTTAGTTTGACATGTTTCTACGAAATGTAATATGACTTTTCGTCTGAACTTTCGCCTGGACCTGCCAGCGCGTCGTCAGTTTGGATTGTRTACTAAACGCGCAAACAAAAGGAGGCGTTTGKACATAAATGATGGACTTTATCGAACAAATCAAACATTTATTGTGGAACTGGGATTCCTGGGAGTGCATTCTGATGAAGATCATCAAAGGTAAGTGAATATTTATAATGCTATTTCTGACTTTGTTGACAACATGGCGGATATCTCTTTGGCTGAGTGCTCTACTCAGATTAWTGCATGGTGTGATTTTTCTGTAAAGCTTTTTTGAAATCTGACACARCGGTTGCATTAAGAAGTTTAYCTGAAGTTCCATGCATAACACATGTATTTTCATCAACATTTATAATGAGTATTTCTGTAAATTGATGTGGCTCTCTGCAAAATCACYGGATGTTTTGGAAGCAAAACATTACTGAACGTAACGCGCCAATGTAAACTGAGATTTTTGGATATAAATATGAATTTTATCGAACAAAACATACATGTATTGTGTAACATGTCCTATGAGTGTCATCTGATGAAGATCATCAAAGGTTAGTGATTCATTTTTTAACTATGCTTTTTGTGACTCTTCTCTTTGGCTGGAAAAATGGTTGTGTTTTTCTGTGGCTATGTACTGACCTAACATAATCGTTYGGTGTGTTTTCGTCGTAAAGCCTTTTTGGAATCTGATACGTTGGCTGGATTCACAACAAGTGTAGCTTTAATTTGGTGTATTGCATGTGTGATTTCATGAAAGTTTAATTTTTATAGTAATTTATTTGAATTTGGCGCTCTGCATTTTCACTGGATGTTGGCCATGCGGGACGCTAGCATCCCACATATCCTWGAGAGGTTTTAAGAAGCATGTGACAAATAAAATTAGATTAGACTTSATTGGTAAATTTACTAAGGAACCACTTCTATCCCTCATTTACTGAAGTGTTTCCTTTATCTTGGCAATAACCTGTATTTCTACAACAGACATCCCAAATTACTTTAGTGACAACGTCACTGGGATTGGATTTAAACATCATCCAGTTTATCATCTTTCAACTGGCATTGGAGGGTCTTCACGGCCGCAGGCATGTCACAGTGGTGGGATCGCTGAGTCTATCCTTCACTAAGTTCACAAATCCCTGCTCTCCAAGTCATTTTACTCACATAAATAATTAAGCAGAGAAGGCTTACATATTCACAATGTACTCTATTCCTTTGAAGAAAAACTATTTTGTTGAATAAGATTAGAGCCTGCAGTTTGGCATAAGTCTATATTGTCCATTGTTTTGCTGCAGTAAGAAAAATCTATATTGAAGAGGTGAGCATTAATGATGAGTGATGATAAAGTCAAAATATGACACAAAAAAGCATAGCCATTCAGCAATTGGCATGCTATGTAGTAAAAGGGTTGTTCCATGAAATGAGTGCATTTTGCGTCCYTTTTCTATTTTAAGTGGAAATTGTGCACACRTATTGAATTTTAAAAGCCTCTTATATTAATATATTTTCTTTCATTTGGACTGACCTGACAGAACTGGGTAAATGTTAGCAAAAACCCCTGAAAGGCCTCTACCACAATACTTTCACCAGTATGTGTTTTCAGATGTGTGCAGATAAAGGAGAGGAAGGCACTTTGAGATGCAACTGACACTATGCATGGGACGATGGCTGTGGCTAAACTACCGCTCCACTGGCTGGGGGTTCAGCATGGTGTTTATGGGTCATTAGGTGATGCCCTTGCAGATGAGTAAATTGGTAGTTAGCAATTGTTGCGTCACAGGTCTGCTGTGTGAGCACTATAAAGCCAGGCTATCCTGGGCAAGATGTACCCATTGCACCCAGACTGGCTTATTTTCACAGGGCTCTAGGCAAGCCTATAAACACAACAGGGGATTCTGGCCCAAAGCATCTAGCTGTTGCTACTATCGACAAAATAGTCAATGTTAGCTTCAGCGCTTAGATATGCTGCCACTGACTGCTGTCCAGGGAGAAACAGACTGGCAGCAGGCACAGAATGCTTACCAGGAAAAAACAAGGCATGAGGTGAGTTCTCTTATGTGTCCTCATTATATCTGACAACAAGGAAAATCATAACACAGGGGCAGTGGAAATCAGATGAAATGCCCCATGTGTAATGTCAGGCARTGCTCATCTTCCTGGAACAGTGCAGTACAAACTGGGGTGTTTGAGTTGGCAGCCAAGTTCCCTAACAGTGTTGCAGAGCATGTGGTGTCAAAGTCATGCAGTGTACTCCCACTGTAAAAAAAAAAATCTGGATTGAAGGCAAAAAATCTGTAATCTAAGGAGTTAATGATTTTAACATTTAAACTGTTCATTTTGCAGACTTCCAGGTGCATAACTGGGTACCATTTCAGCAGAAGGGTTGCTCCTGGTTTGTTAAGTGGTCTCTTGTAGCAAGGCACAGTGTGTACTTTGTTTGTTAACTTTTGTATTTGTTTGTTTGTTGTGGTCCACACTATAATTTGGTCAGTTACAGTTTGAAATACTTTGCTACCCCCTAGCCATGTACCACTCACACACCATGTTTTCTGTTGTCTCATCACATCATTGTCCTGTGGCTGAACATTACTGTTACTCCATGGAGATTGTGGAGTTTGGCACCGGCGCTGTAGCGTCAGTAAAATGCATAAACACTTCAGGAAGACAGTGTGATGTGAGTCATCCTTGTTGGCACTCCAACAGGCACCCAGGGGGCACGTTGATATGGCTTAATTTCCAGCACAGAGCCAAGGTGAGACAAGGTGGGACAGAGACATGACTTTAATCAGCCTTAACTGTACTCAATAGCTTAATCTAATATATTACCTGTAAATTATACGGCAAGCGCTGTGTGTGCATTCATTTCCATTTAGCTTTGTTACTGTGATACCAGATAACATGGACGAAGAAATACAAAATGGGAGACTATCAGTAGTATACACGTCACAGTGGTATACACTGAGTGTACAAAACATTAAGAACACATTACTAATATTGAGTTGAACCCCCTATTGTCACCTTCAGAACAGCCTCAATTCGACGAGGCATGGACTGACTCTACAAGGTGTCGAAAGCGTTCCACAGGGATGCTGGYCCATGTTGACTCCAATGCTTCCCACAGTTTTGTCAAATTGGCTGGATTTCCGTTGGGTGGTAGACCATTCTTGAATCACATGAGAAACTGTTAAGCGTGAAAAAMCCAGCAGCGTTGCAGTTCTTGTGCCTGGCACCTACTACCATACCCTGTTCAAAGGCACTTAAATCTTTTGACTTGCCAATTCACCCTCTGAATGAGACAATCTATGTCTCAATTGTYTCAAGGCTTAAAAATCCTTCTTTAACCTGTCTCCTCCCCTTTATCTACACTGATTGAAGTGGATTTAACAAGTGACATCAATAAGGGATCATAGCTTTCAATTGGATTCACCTGGTCAGTCGATTTCATGGAAATATCAGCTGTTCTTAATGTTTGTACACTCAGTGTACAAAACATAAATGTATTTAGATATTGTGTTGACCAATACAAGCATGTGTAACGGGCCCCATCCCACAATGTAACAACCATTCCTATTGTTATTATTTTTTATTGTTTTATCCAGTATTTGATTTTATAGAGAGCTTGCAGGAAATGAACAAACCAATCACAAATCATGAGATTCTGAATCTGTGATGCTTTTAAACTACATCATGAGATATGTTTAATGACTAACTCTGAATGAAGGTTACTTGCTGCCTAAGCTAAAGTGCTCTGACATGGTTCTCTCTGGTCATAGAACCCTTTTGATAGAGTTGAATGCAAACTGCTCTTGACAGTAGATGTGAGTTTAAAAGTCGTAAAGACACGAGTACTCAGAATACCAATGTGAAAGTATCAGATCAGCTTATTGAAAGGTAAGGTCATCAATACATTTGATAAAAGAACCAAAAATATGTAACAGGTCATTATGATAAAGCAGGACTTGTATTTTATGATTAATCAAGCTTGAAGCAATTGAGAGGGTCTTTTTCACATAATCCCAGTTAGTGGAATTTGTCTCAAATAGCACTTTCAGTTATTAAATGAGAGAATCAGGGAATCAATGATTTCATGCACTGAAATAGAGTGGACATATTTGCCTCAAGGTCATGCAGGATGGAAATGAGTGAGCCAATAACATCTGCTTCAAGACTGATTCCTTTTATTGCGTTCTTTAATTACTTTGAATAGAGATACTGTATGTGCAACAACACACATCTACTATTACAGCATTCAAATTAAACTAATTAATTTCACATGGGTCTCCCAGACTGAAGAAAAGGTTAAAMACTAAAGAGAAAAATAATGTACTGTAAATTGTAATTTAATGATGGCATATCTGACTAGAGATTTTGTCCGATGTGTAAACTCAATAGTATGGATAATTGACTGATGAATTTCACAAACTGAAAATGTTTTTATTTGTCACATGCAGCAAACACAAGTGGTGTAGACTTTACAGTGAAATGCTTGCTTACGAGCCCTTCCCAATGATGCAGAGTTTAAAAATAATAATAAATAGTAACACAATAGTAATAAAATAAAATATACAAGAATTTAGTTATATACAGTGAGTACCAGTACCAGATYAATGTGCAGAGGTACGAGGTATTTGAGGTAGATGTGTACTTGAAGGCAGGGTAAAGTGACTAGGCWTCAGGATAGATAATAATACAAGTAAAACAAAGAACAGAGTAGCAGCAGTAAATGTTGAGTGTAAAAGTGTGTGTGTGAGTGTGTGTCAGTCTAATGTGTATATATCTGTGTTTGTGTTGTGTCGGTATGTGTGAGTGTATTAAGTGTATGTGTGCTTATGTTGTGTATGTGAATGTGAATGTGTCTGGGTATTGTGTGGGAGTGTGTATTTGGTGTGTATACAGTATATAGTCTAGCGAGTGTGCAAGATAGAGCCGATGCTCCGGGACCATTTGAGCAGATGCTCTGGTTGTCACGTTCTGACCCTAGTTATTGTGTTAATCCTTTGTTTTGTTGGTCAGGACGTGAGCTGGGTGGGCATTCTATGTGTTGTGTTTCTATGTTGGGTTTAATGTGCCTGATATGGTTCTCAATTAGAGGCAGGTGTTTGACGTTCCTCTGATTGAGAACCATATTTAAGGTAGGCTGTTCTCACTGTTTGTTTGTGGGTGATTGTCGCTGTGTCTGTGTTTATTGCACCACACGGTACTGTCTCGTCTCGTTCGTTCTTTCCTGTTAGTGCGTTCTTCATTTTATGTAGTTTGCATGTTCAGGTCCGTCTACGTTGTTTGTTTGTTATTTTGTATTTATCAAGTATAGTTCGGTTCAGTGTTCGTCTTGTCTAAATAAATTCATGATGTCTACATACCTCGCTGCACATTGGTCATCTGATCCCTCTCTCCTCTCCTCGTCTGAGGAGGAGGACTACGTAGAATGCCGTTACACTGGTACCGTTTACCGGACGGTAGTAGAGTGAACAGTCTATGGACTGGGTGGCTGGAGTCTTTGGCAATTTTTTKGGCCTTTCTTCTGATACCTCCTAATATAGAGGTCCTGGAAGGCAGGGAACTCAGCCCCAATGGTGTAATGGGCCTGCACCTCCCCCTGTAGCACTTTGTGATCAAGGGTGGGGCATTTGCCATACCAAGTGGTGATGCAGCCAGTCAAGATGCTCTCGAAGGTGCAGCTGTAGAACTTTTTGGGGATCTGAGGGCCCATGCCAAATCTTTTCAACCTCCTGAGGGGGAAGAGGCACTGCTGTACCATCTTCACAACTCTGCAGGTGTGCGTGGACCATGGTATGTCCTTAGTGATGTGGACGCCAAGGAATTTGAATCTCTCGACCCGCGCCACAACAACCCTGTCGATGTGGATCTGGGCGTGCTCTCCTCACTTTTTCCTATAGCCCACGATCAGCTCCTTGGTCTTTCTGAAGTTGAGGGAGAGGTTGTTTTCCTGGCACCACACTGCTAGGTCTCTGACCTCCTTCCTGTAGGCTGACTCATCACCGTTGGTGAGCAGGCCTACCACCGCCGTGTTGTCAGCAAACTYGATAATGGTATTGGAGTTGTGTGTGGCCACGCAGTTGTGGGTAACAGGGAGTACAGGAGGGGACTAAGTACACACCGCTGAGGGGTTCCCTTTGTAATTTGTTATCGTCTGCAAGCCCTGCTACAAAGGACGAGCGTTGAAGCCGGTGTAATAGGATTCCACCTTGCTCCTATATTGTCCTTTTGCATGTTTAATGTCTCTTTAGAGGTTGTAGCGAGCTTTCTTGTATGCGTCCGTGTCCGTATCCCGCTCCTTGTAAGCGGTAGCTCTAGCCTTTAGCCCAGAGGCGATTGTCACGATCGTGTGGAGGAGAGACGCGACCAAAACGCAGCATGTGAAAATAACCATCTTCTTTTTACTTTGACCGACGAAGATGAACACGAAACACTATACAAACTTATACAAAAACAACAAACAAGACCGTGAAAGCTACCAAAACGAAATGCACACACAAGCTACTTACGTTCAACATAGACAATTCCCACAAACAGCTTAAAGCCTATGGTTGCCTTAAATATGGCTCCCAATTCAGAGAGCAACCAATAACAAGCTGTCTCTAATTTGCAGACCCAATCAGCGAATCCATAGTACCTTTCTAGATCCTACACTCAAACCCAGTAGACACAGCTAGACTACTATAACCTAAACATAAACCCAACTACTCTATATAACTCCAACAACTCTCTAAAAGCACCAGTCTAAGAATAACTTACTTATCTAACTAAAACCCAACTACTCTGATAAACCCCCTACCTTACCAACCCAACCCTAAGACACCACTAAAACAAACACATACATGTCCCCATGTCACACCCTGACTACCTAAAATAATTAGAAACATAAGAATCTAGGCCAGGCCGTGACACCTATATTTCCTGTAATTCATGGTTTTTGGTTTGGATAAGTTCTCAAAGTCACTGTGGGTACAATATTGTCTATGCACTTATTGATGAAGCCCATGACTGTTGTGGTAAACTCCTCCATGCTATCGGATGAATCACAGAACATATCATGTATGTTAATGAGGAATCTTCCTGTTCCATAAGTAACACAGCCTCTCAATTTGCCTCTCAATCTATTGTGTTTGTACAAAAAGAGAGGAGATAATTACAGCATTGTTATGATATTAAGATTGCTTTAGTGGTTTATTGCACTCAAGGTACAACTGAAATTTGACTTCTGCTTTTAACCTCTCCAAAACATACATACACGTTTTGGAGAGGTGCAGGGTGCTGCCACATTGGGCATCTATTCACATCTAGGATTTCACGCCAGCAATCCTACAGTTGCCAGCTAACTTCCTGGCAGATTCTTCCTTTCAGACCCTGGATTCAAACTGGCAACCCTACGGTCCTGGCTCGCGTCTCTAACCATTAGGCCACCTGCCACTCGATACACATTTTACATGCCTGCATCACAGATTTCCTCCTGCTTTTAACGCATGCTTTTTTTGGTGAGATGACGATTACGTACATTTGCTTTCWTCACAGATGGCTACAGCCGCACAGCCTTCCCATGTCAATGACGCATTAGCATCTGGCTCCGMCAACACAGACATTATTTAAGCGCCCCTTTATAGCCCCATACTTCAATAGCATCCATACCTCCCTCCACCCATTTTATCCCATCATCTGATATGATTGTCAGATTCAACACTGACATGCGTTTGCCAAGCTTTAATATTGGTCCGCATGTGGCTRTCAGGGCTGGCGTGTTACACTGATTGGAGCTGGCTTGCACACTTTAAGGTAGGATGGTTTCTCATACGTCTCTTTAACAGATGTGAGCAGAGGAGGGACAGTTTCATGTGGAGCACAGAGATGGGCAGGCGGTGTATTTTGCATTGGTGTGCTCACACAGTGGCGTCATGCACCCACTATTTTAGAGAGGGCACGAAGTACGTGATGGTGGAGGGTGGTCCAGAGGGGGGGTATGTTTTTGTTTGAGTTTCGTTTTTTTGTCTAAAATATGTCTATGTTCACCATTTTTGATGAACAAATAAGGTTTTAAATGTAAGATGGCTAAATAAAGAGCAAAATTATTGATTATTATTACATTATTATTTGTGTCCTGGTCCTATAAGAGCTCTTTGTCACTTCCCACGAGCTGGGTTGTGACAAAGTCACACTGCTTCTTATGTTTATTAAATGTATTGTATAGTGTGTGTGTGGCAGGCTTACAATGATGGTAAAAAACAACATTTGAGAGTGTGCTGACCCTGGTGCTAGATGGGGTACACAGCTGGAAGTTGAATGTTTGATGGGGTACGGGACTATAAAAAGCTTGGGAACCACTGCTAGARTATCTAGTGTCCTGCCTAGGCATCTCTTTGCCCCGTGCACCTTGGAAGGAACTAGTGACACAACTGTGATCACAGCTCCTTGGAAGCCTCATCCAACAAGGATTCTTTAAAAGGCTTGCTAAGTGAAGGATAAAGCATATTAAAGGAGGCAATGACTCCCAAAGGCATAGCAATCCACTGTGATTGGGATATCTGAACGTCCTTGACACCASTGATAAATCTTCATCTGCTTAAGGAAAGCGGAAAATCATAACCTTGGAATTGAAATAAGTACATTGAAGGGATGTATCRTGTTAGACTGAAAAGCCATTAATTTGTAATTAAGAGGTGTCAATCTGTTGAGAATGCAACGCAACAGGTCCACTGACAAGTTATTTAATTTGCAGTCAGCATCTACTTTGGCTTATAACATTGTTTCTCCTCCTCARTTTATTTCATAAGATCTTGCTTGCGCATATTTTACATTGTGCCATGTCGTTGCTGCAGCCTCTATTTCTTTACAATTCTAGCTACTTCCTCTACCATAAATAGTTGAAGTGTAGCTCTCTCTCTGTGTGTCTCTGTATCTCTCTCGTAAACCACTTTTTGGCCTAGATTCATTCCATAAAGTGGAAGATCTGTGCTATTGCATAGTTGAAAATTGATTCCCGATTGAGCTGACATATGCAGCGTTTACCGCAGTCTCCACAAACGCGGGAATATTGCGTTTAAATTTTAATCAAGCTATAGAGCAGATATTGCAGGCTACGGTTGAATCTAGCCCTAACTCAACATTMATATTTTCTCTGTCTCATTTTCTCTACAATATGCATAATTGCATGTGTGCTTGTGGCAAGCATTGCTAACTGAGATTGATGACTTGTGGGAATGATGACTGATGGCAGATATTAATAASTYCATATCCCTGACACTCTCAGCTCCATTTCCCCATGGTAACCCTCAATTACAGCATATCCATACGCTCTTCACAATATTTAGTACTTCATGTAACATTACGCTCTCGTCCATCCCTGTGCCGCTGCTGTAATGTTTTTGCAACACAGGATCTGGCCATAGACCATTATGAAGTTAAGGAAATAGTTCTCACTGTCTTGGGTGCAAAATCGTTGATGTTGTGGTGTTATCACAGCTCTCACTGCCTCCCAATAGTATCTTAGAAATATGGTACAATCAGAAAGTATTCACGCCCCTTCACGTTTTCCACATTTTGTGGCGTTACAAAGTTTTAGTTGCATTTTTTCGTTAACAATCGACACAAAATATTCTGTAATGTCAAAGTGGAAAGATAATTTTTTATTATATTAAAATACTACAAAAATAAATATATATATATATATATATATACAGTCGGAAGTTTACATAAACTCATTTTTCTACCACTCCACATACGTATTTTTAACAAACTATAGTTTTGGCAAGTCGGTTAGGACATCTACTTTGTGCATGACAAGTAATTTTTCCAACAATTGTTTACAGACAGATTATTTCACTTACAATTCACTAAATCACAATTGCAGTGGGTCAGAAGTTTACAAACACTAAGTTGACTGTGCCTTTAAACAGCTTGGAAAATTCCAAAAAATTTGTCATGGCTTTAGAAAACTTCTGATAGGCGCTAATTGACATCATTTGAGTCCAATTGTAGGTGTACCTGGATGTATTTCAAGGCTTACTCAAACTCAGTGCCTCTTGCTTGACATCATGGGAAAAAAAAAAATAATCAGAAAAAAATTGTAGACCTCCACAAGTTTGGTTCATCCTTGGGAGCAATTCAAATGCCTGAAGGTACCACATCTCCCTTCTC